>NW_026020574.1:271847-343338 GCF_900185275.1 Solanum verrucosum
GATATGAATTGAAAACCCTATATATTGGGGGATTGAAGTCTTGAAAATAATTTTGAAGGGGCTCCTTGGGTGATAGGCTACCCAAGTATGAAGAGCATTCATACCTTATCTAAGAAACTCCAAGATCTTTGGGAAGAACCTTGAAAATCTAGCAACCCTAGCTCCAATGGCTTCTTCTTATTCTTGAGTCTAGAGAGAGAATTTTTTAGAGAGGAGGGAGTTTGATTTCATTTTGGGTGTTTGTGAATAATGACCAAGTCTTCTGAAATTTGACTTAAAAATAATATATAAACTACCCCTAAAAATACAAATACCCCCACTTAAATTGGACTAAAAAGGAAATGACCCTAAAGACTTTCATTAATTAACCCCCGTCCAGGTTTCATGACTCACTCCACAGCCGTGGTGAGGACCACGACCCGTGGTCCTGTCCGTGGAGTTGAGGCAGTAGCCTCGTCCTTGGAGCACAAGACTCATTTGGTAAGTCTTCTTCATGAGCACCTTCACGAGCCGTGAAGTGGACCACGTCCCGTGGTCCTGCTCGTGAAGTGTGAGGCAGTAGCTAAGCTACTTTATGCCTTCAAGCCACCACGCCGAAGTCCTCTTCACGGAGGGCTTCACGAGCCGTGGCAAGACCACGAGTTGTGGTCCCTTCCGTGGAGGTTGAGGCAGTGTCTAAGACACTTGGAGGCTTCCCTCCTTTGGCGAAGGTAACTCCACGAAGCCTCCCACTGGTCGTGGTCATGACCACTAGCCGTGGTGGTGGCCGTGGAGCTTGAGGCAGTGTCTTCATGTTTGGAGCAGCCTTGGTCTTTGGCCTTGGCTTGTCCCTTTTGCTTGGCACTTGCCCCTTATGCCTAAACTCAATTAACTTTATTTCTACCTTAAATGATTTACTAATACTCGGGAAGTCATTTTACAATTTTCACCTTACGTTTAGGCTCTAGTTCAACCTACTAATTTTCTGGGTTGTTACAATATCTCCCCTTTAGGAATATTCGTCCTCGAATGACACTTTAAACACTTTTAGGGAAACAACGACTCAAGACTAGCAGCCCATTCTAGATGACATATCAATATTATGCACAAACCATAGGAGGAAACATCAACTCCACATCAACATGCTCAATGCAACACAAGAAGTAGGAACTACATCTCCAAACTCATTATGCATGAAACTCATCAATTCACATAAACATAGGAGGAACTACCTTCTCCAACTCAAGCAAGCTCAACACAACAATATAGAGCCAACATGTCATTTCATCATAACTAAGCATGTTTATCATTTCACCTCATGAAGTCAAAAATTCAATCATCATACTAAAATGCAATTCAATATGAGAAGCATATAATTCATGAAAGCTCAATTTATACCTAACATGAATTGCATCAAGAACATGCACAATATAAGGAAATCATGAAAAACTCATACAATACACATGACTCCAAAAACGCCTTAAAACTTAAAAAAAACTACTTACCTCAAGTTTGAATAGAAGTAGGAGGAAAAAGATGAGGATAACGGGACTTCATATCGGCCTCGACCTCCCATGTAGCCCTCAACTAAGTGATTCCTCCATAGAACCTTAACAGAAGCTACTTCCTTGTTTCTCAACCTCTTAACTTGTCGGTCCAAAATCTCTACCAGAACTTCTTCAGAAGAAAGACTTTCATCAACTCCTAAACCCTCTAAAGGAATGATGGATACCGGATCACCAATACACTTCTTAAGCATGGACACATGAAACACCGGGTGAACCGGAGCCAATTCATTTGGCAAGTCTAATTTATAGGCACTCTTCCCAATACGCTTCAAGATATGATATGGGCCCACATACCGGGGACTAAGTTTCCCCTTCTTACAAAACCTCATCACACCTTTCATAGGTGATATTTTCAAGTAGACCTAATCACAAATCTCAAACTCTAGCTCCCTCTTTCTAACATCGTCATAAGACTTTTGTCGACTTTGGGCCGTCTTCAACATCTCTCTAATGAGTCAAACTTTTTCAATGGCATCGTAAACTAGTTTGGGACCAATTAGAGCAATTTCACCTACCTCAAAGCAACCCACCGGTGATCTACACCTCCTACCATATAGTGCTTCAAACGGAGCCATGGCAATGCTTGAGTGGTAGCTATTGTTGTAGGCAAATTCAATCAAAGGGTGATGGTCATCCCAACTACCCTTGAAATCTATCACACATGCCCTCAACATGTCCTCTAGGGTTTGAATGGTCCGTTCCGCTTGACCATCCGTTTGAGGGTGAAAAGCGGTACTAAGTTTAACATTGGTACCAAGCTCCTTTTGGAATGCCTTCCAAAAGTGTGAATTAAATTGGGTACCCCTATCCGATATGATAGATAAGGGAACCCCATGCAACTTCACTATCTCATTAATGTACAACTTGGCATAATCTTCCACCAAAAATGAAGTCTTGACCGGAGTAAAGTGGGCGGATTTTGTCATTCTATCAAAAATGACCAAAATAGAATCATGTTGCCTTTGAGTACGAGGCAACCCCACACAAAGTCCATATTTACATCCTCCTACTTCCAAGTGGGAATTTCCATATCTTGGGACAAACCTCCCGGTTTTTTATGTTCAACATTGACTTGTTGACAATTCGGACATTTGGCCACAAAACCCGCTATATCCTTTTTCATGTCATTCCACCAATAGACTTCTCGTAAATCACGATACATCTTGGTGGCTCCCGGATGAATAGAATACAGCGAACCATATGCCTCTTCTAAAATTTTCTCCCTTAAGCCATCTACATCTGGAACACATAATCTACCTTGGTACCTAAGCACCCCATCTCCCCCTTGGGAGAAAGCCTCAATGGACTTGTTGAGAACCTATTTTTCAAATCCATCAAAATATGATCAAGGTGTTGCTTAGACTTTACATCAACAACGAGAGATGATTCAGAACTAAGGTGGACCATAAACCCACCCTTGGTGGAATCCACTAGTTGGACACCTAACCGGGCCAACCAATGCACATCATCAACCAATTCCTTCTTCTGATCTTCTACTTGAGCCACACTACCCATGGACAATCTACTTAGGGCATCCGCAACTGCATTAGCTTTGTCGGGGTGGTAAAGGACACTCATGTCATAATCCTTTAAAAGCTCTAGCCACCTTCTTTGTCGGAGATTCAAGTCTTTCTGGCTAAACACATATTGGAGACTCTTGTGGTCGGTGAACACATCTACATGGACCCCATATAAGTAATGTCTCCATATTTTCAAAGCAAACACCACCACTGCTAATTCAAGGTCATGAGTCGGATAATTCTTCTCATGAACCTTGAGTTGCCTTTAAGCATAGGCAATCATTTTACCATGTTGCATAAGGACACACCCCAAACCTACTCGAGAAGCATCACAATATACCACAAATCCCTCGATACCCTCCAGTAAGGTCAACACCGGAGCAGAGGTAATTCTATTTTTCAACTCTTGGATGCTTTTCTCACAAGCCTCTATCCACTCAAACTTGGCTTTCTTTTGAGTTAAAGCCGTCAATGGAAAAGCAATTGATGAAATGCCCTTAACAAATCTCCTATAATAACTAGTCAAACGTAAAAAAGCTCACAATATCGGTAGAAGATAAAGGTCTAGGCCAACTCTTGACCGCATATGTCTTCTTAGGATCAACCTCAATACCCATGCTCGATACAATGTGACCAAGGAAAGCAACCGACCTTAGCCAAAATTCACACTTACTAAATTTAGCATTTAATTGGTGGTCTTTAAGGACTTGCAATACAATTCTCAAATGCTTCATATGATCACCCTTTCTCCTTGAATAGATCAAAATGTCATCAAAAAAGGCGATTACAAACGAATCAAGATATTGCCTAAATACCCTATTCCATAGATCCATGAATGTTGCCGGGGAATTTGTTAGACCAAAGGACATGACTAGGAATTCGTAGTGACCATATCTTGTTCGGAAGGCCGCCTTAGGAATGTCAATCCCCCTCACCCTAAGTTGGTGGTAGCCTGACCTTAGGTCAATCTTCAAAAAGTAACTCACCCCTTGGAGTTGGTCAAACAAATCATCAATTCTTGGGAGAGGATACTTATTCTTTATAGTGACCTTGTTCAATTGACGATAATCAATACACATCCTAAGTGACCCATCTTTCTTCTTTATAAACAATACCGGGACACCCCATGAAGATATGCTTGGTTGAATAAAACCCTTGTCTAGCAAATCCTTAAGTTTTTCCTTTAATTCTTTCAATTCGGTCGGAGCCATCCGATAAGGAGAAATTGATATGGGTTGAGTATCGGGCAAAAGATCAATGCCAAAGTCTATTTCCCGTTCGGGAGGAATGCCGGGCAATTCATCGGGACAGACTTTTGGAAATTTCCTTACTACGAGGACCTACTCTAAAGAATGAGTCTTTCAATGTCCATGACCCTAACAATGTGATAAACACATCCCTTGGAAATCATTTTCCTAGATTTTAGACATGAAACAAAATGACCTCTAGGGATAGAGTTTCCTCCCTTCCATTCTAATATGGGCTCAGTAGGAAATTGAAACTTTACTACCCAAGTTCTACAATCAATGGACGCAAAACAAGCATGCAACCAATCCATCCCCAAGATGACATCAATGTCAAACATATCTAATTCTACCAAATCGACCAAAGTGACTTTATGAGACAAAGCAATAGGAAAACTCCTATAAACTCTTTTAGCTACAACCGAGTCACCAACCGGGGTAGAAACCAAAAAAGGTTCCTCTAACTTTTCAGGGGATACATCAAATTTCATAGCCACTAAAGGTGTAACAAAAGATAAAGTGGCACCGGGGTCTAATAATGCATAAACATCAATGGAAAATATTTGCAACATACCGGTAACAACGTCTGGAAAACCCTCATGATCACTTCTAGATTGGAGAGCATAGAAGCGATTCTTCTTGGGAGCATTGGAATTAGAACCACTAGGACGAACTTGATTGCCCTCTCTTCCTTGAGCCCTTAGCATGGGACAATCTCGCTTTATGTGACCACTCTTCCCACAACTAAAACACCCATCCATGCCAACAAGGCACTTGGCATCATGCTTCTTGCCATATTTTGAACAAGTAGGTCTATAAACATAAGAATCCCCACCACTACTACCTTGCGGCTTAGGGGTGGATACCCTCTCTTTATTGACCTTAGGAGTGTTATAGGAGCCTTGGTTGGAAAACTTGTTCTTGAACCTTGGTTTGCCTTGAACCTCAAATTTACCCTTGGAAGAATTCCTATCATCGGTCCTTGCCCTCTTCACTTCTCTCTTCACTTGTTGATATTTTGTTCCTCAATTTGTTCGGAATAAACCATAAGACATGAGATGTTCATGCTTGGAATGAGCATCGCCAAACAACATCCATTCACCACTAGGTCGGATATCTCCATAACGAACTTGTTCATCTTGGCCTTAGAATCCGCCACCAAGGTTGGAGGGTATTTAGAAAATTGTGTGAACTTAAGGCCGTATTCCTTCACACTCATACCTCATTGGCGAAGGTTGATGAATTCTTGCATTTTTCTCTCCCTCAACTGTAGGGGGAAAAACCTATCAAGGAAGGCCAACTTGAACACTCCCCAATCTACCGGGCCCGTCATTAGGGGTCTCTCATCCTTCCATTGCTCATACCACACTTGAGCCACATCCTTTAATAGGCAGCTAGTTTCGCCTTTTCTTGTGGAGACACACCCATAGCATCAAGCACTTTAAACACTTCACCAATGAACCCTTATGGGTCCTCATCCACTTTGGATCCATAAAATGTAGGGGGATTCATTCTTGTGAATTTCCTTATCCTTGAAGTGGTTGTACTTGCATAGGGATTCACTTGCATCCTAGCATCTCTAGTGACTTGAGTCGTTAAAGCATGAATCAATGTTTGAAGAACTGCCCTTATCTCCACATTGGTCATAGCCCCCTCATCATTAGAAGCTTGAGGATTTTGGGGAGCTTGGGGAGGAACTCCCTCATTCACATTCCCCTCTTCCATCCTCCTTGCATTCGCCCTTCTTGTATTCATTTTCCTATATACACAAGAAAAGGGTTAGGAATAAGGACTTCATAGAGTAAAACCTCTAAGGCACAACTAAAGAGTAATGAAGAAGTTAAAGTTCCTAAACATCTTATAGTCTCTCATTCATAAGTGTGGCGCGCTTCACATTCATGAGACATCATCCTAAGAATCATCCCAAAACCTTATGCTCTGATACCAAGTTTGTCACGACCCAAGAGTACCCTATATACATGACATGGCATACTTGACCCCAAAGGGGTCTCGTACAAGCCCTTAGAATCATCATAACATAATGACATAGAAAAATTGCGAAAAATTTAAACCTTATACAATCAAAGTCAATTTTGTTTACATATATGAAAATAGTGTCTAAACCTTGTCTCAATCACCATCTAGTACATAAAGAGTACAAATAGGGTCAAGCTCTTACAATAATAAAGTCTCAAAGTACTAAGTACAATAGAACTAAAAGCAATAATGTCTTGTCCTCAAACTAGAGGACTCACTAAGCCTAGGGAATAGTCGACCCAAGCTTCACTTGAAGACGTAGTAATAGTCTCAACGACCGGAACCTACACTAATACTCATAGTAAAGTAGAAAATATGAGTTAGAACAAATAATTGTACTAATTATGGAAGCCATGCACAAAAATCCTTAACATGCTCAAAAGGGACAATTAGTTGAAATCATGCCTTTTCAAGTTTAAAAGTCATTATGCACATTTATGAAGAAATAGAAGTCAAACCAACATATAAGCAACCCAAAGCCACACTAGTGCAATGCAAAGGTAAGATCACATAACCCTACCAAATACTAAGTATCACATTTAGGCCACCAACAACATACATATCATACTTTACCATAGTCATAACCAACATACATAAGAGAGGAAACATTCATGTTCATAACTTATAACAAATGAAGTCAACCTTAACATTCATACATACCTTTCATACATAATTCATAAGTCATCATAACATACGAGAACCTCACCATAACCCCTCTTAAAGTCTACTTGTGCAATGCATGAGTGAAGTCCCATACCCCCACTCATACTAAGTAGTACCTCTCAAGAAATCACAATTAAAGTCCATGTTCTTACCATAGTTCATATTCATATCATATAGGGAAGAATAGCATTAACCGACATAGACCATGTGAGCTACATGGAATCTGGTGTTCTACCCCCACATCGAAAAGAGGTGTCCTACTTGCCTAAGGTAGAAATTTCATAATAGCTTCTACGTGGATCCACTAGCTAAGACCTATGTGGGCACATAGTTATGGGATAAGGAGATTGCTTCTAGAAACCTTGACTACTAACGTGGAGGTTTCCATCTCATGAGATAACCATATTGGGAACCCAACTACTAGCGTGAAGGAACCCATCTCATAATCATATCCGCTCGGTGCTAAGCATAATTCCCTTTAAGAGTTATGTTAAGTCTTTACTTAGATTCATATTCACAAGAGAATGCACTAGGCATTCAAGACAACATAATATCATAAGATCTCAAAGGCTCATTTGGTGAGAATGTCCTTTCACCCTTTGAACCACCAACATGTGAGTAAACATTTCACATCTTAACAATAGTATGTTCATGAGCATAACCTTTCAATATATACAACAAGCTTACCATAAACATACATGCATACTTTATGCATAATTCAAGTGTAAGGGTGTAAGGGAGAAGTGTTATGCTGTAATTTTATTGTCCTTTAGAAAAATCACTTTTTGAAATGTTACAAGTATAAAATAATTTGAGAAAAATACTTAGAAAGAGTCGCCACTTAAATTTTTATAGAAATTAAGAAAACTTAATTTGAAAAGACTCTAACAGCTTAAGTCCTTAAAAATTTAGAGAAATTGAGTAAGAGGTTCTTATTTACGCTTCAAGGAGGTTTTTAAGACATTTGAAGCACCCTCTAATACGCTTTTATCCTATGACTTAAGTTAAATATTTTTTGGACTATTTCTTTTTAGGAAAATGATTCAATATATATAAATAATAATATTTATTTACAATTTTCGATTAACTTGAGAAAATAGATTAAATAAATGATACATTTTATTTTATTTTATAGGGAAAGGGACTTAAATGAAACATATGAATTGAATGCAAGTGATTAAAATTTTAACAAAACTAGATTAATTGAAATTTATTTGACTCATAATAATTTGAACTAATATAGTCGATAAACCAAAAAATCAGTTTAAACTAGTTAAAAGTAAGTGAAAGTTTTGAATAGAAAACATTTGAATAAGTAAATAATGGTGCAAGAGTTGATAAAATAAAATTTATTAAAGTAAACCAACACAAAGAAAATAGTTCATCATTTGGGGAGTTCAATTAAGTTATTTAAAGTTAGAGTTAATAAAAAAAACTAACAATAAGTAATCACAATTAAATAATCTAGGAGAATAAAGGAGAAGATAAATTTGGGCCTTTTTTGGGCCAAAATCGTTGTCGATTTGGGCTTTTGGCTCAATTCCCATTTTTGTATACCCCTAATGTATATTAGTGTATATCGAATGTATACAACCCATTTTTCTGCTTTCCGAGACCCGTTTTAGCTTCCAATTTCTTGAAATAATGAGTTCAACTCGATAGTGCTGAGTTCGGGACTCCATAGCACATACGAAATGCAAAGGGAGGAGATAGAAGGGAGTCGAATGGACTCAAACCAAGGAGGGTTCATGAAAGGTAAACATGGAAGAAAAATTAATACTTAACTTATAGTAGAATTAAAATTCAAGGAAAGTTGAACATATGACATATTAAATTCCAATCTTCAACTAAATGGTTAGTGGCATGCTAGACTCAAAAATGATGCAAATAAATAAAGAAAAAAAATGCAAGTCTTTCTAAACAAATAAATGGAACCCAACAATGACTAAACTATCAATTTAAGAAGGAATGTTTTAAAAATAATAATAATAATAATAATAATAATAGTAAAAAATAATAAGAATTATTATAGCCGACTTAACAATTATGCTAATTCTTATTTAAATTGATTAAATTTCATAACTCCTAAACTCTTATTGTTATACAAGTAACACTTAAAACCATGTGACTAAACTATTATCTTGACAATTAACACATATCATGGAAGAACACTCTTTGGCAGTAGCAGACAAAACAATACAAATGTTATTTCTCACTACCAATGATTGACACTTAACTTTACTTTTTACTTTTTTGTCAAAAGAAAAATAATGATAATAAAGTAAAGTAGTCAAATGCATGTATGAATCTAAAGCAATGTAATAGAATAACAAAAATCATGTTATCCACGAAACAAAGGACTCACAAGGAAGGGAGCAAACATGGGTTTAAAGGTCTACTGATTCAAACAAATAGAATGGAGCAAGAGTCCACAAGTTCAAAGTTTAGCCAAAATATTTTCAAAAAAATTGTTTCAACATTTACGATGTATCAACAAGTTCATAAAAATCTGGAAGCACCTTGAGCAAACAGAATGCAGGAAACGAAACTAAAAATGCAATACTCAAAAGCTGAATTCTAACAAACAACACGAAATAAATATGAGCTGGAAAAGTCTAAAAAAAAGAAGAAAAGAAAGTTATATGGCATTTACCCATCAATCTACATGTTAAGCATTGACTAAATCCAAACAACTAAAATACTAAAAACGAACACAAAGCAAAATCGGGAATTTAATGAGATAGCGGAAGCAGATTACCTGGTTATGGGCAGTGAACTTGAGATGACGAGTTGAAACGAACTATTTCACCACCACGTGACCTTAACTCGAGCAAGAAGAGAATCAATACAGAAAAAAATAGCTATCGAGTTTTCGTCCTCTCAATTTAAAAATAAACTTCTATTTTTTAGAACGTAAAATCTCTTGTCTCCCACTTTCCTCAATCCTCCTCTCTTTTCCCCACCCCAATACTAAAGAAAAATGGAGGTTTATATAGAGGAAATTTGGGGTCAATTTAGGGGGGGAAAAGTTCAGTAAAAGTTCAAAATCTTTTGAATTTCTTCCCTTTTTTCAAAGGCAATCAGTGGAAGAGATTTGGAAATCCCTGAAAAATGGGAAAAAGAGATGTGATGCGGCTGCTGCAGGTGTTGACCTTTACGGGTTTGTTGGGATTTTCTGGATTTGCAAGGAAGAAGAAGAAGAAGAAAACATATGGGGTGGGGTCGGGTACTGCTAGTTGTATTGATATTGTTGGTGGGCCTTTGAATTATTAGTTGGATTTGTATGGAAGAAGAAGAAAACATATAGAGTGGGGTTGATTTTGGTATTGGAATGCTGATTGTATAATGCAATGTTGTGAGGAATTGTTGGAATTGGATTTTAGCATTGAGATGAGCCGGTTTTTATTATGATTGGGAATGGTTTGGAAAAATTGAATTGGAGAAGTGGGCTGTTGGAAAATTGAAAGAAGAGGGCCCAATACTTGGTCTTCCTAAAAAGGTCCAAGAAGTGGGACAAAAATGGTTATATTTGAATTAGAAAAATGACCAAATGAATTGCAAACTTAGTCCACTTAACTTTAAAATTTAACCAATTTGACTCAATTAGTGAATCCAACTAAAGATTAAATAAAATGAATTAATATTAATTAATTAACAAGCTTCTTAATCTTAACAAAGTAAAATAATTAACTTAATTATAAATTAATTATATAAAATATAAACTACTATATAACTAAACTACTTAACCAAATATTTAACAAAATCTTTTTTGAGGCGATTTTTGAATATTCATAAACTATGCTAATTATATACAAAATTATATAAAACATATATATTATTTAAAATTATAAAAAGTGACAACTATTTAAAATAACTTAAAAAATATTTTGAATTTTATAAAGTCAATTATTTCAAATCGTTTGGAATTTAAGAAGCTCAATGATTAATTTATATTGTGGTGGGCAAAAAATTGGGTGTAAACAACTGTCCCTCGTTTGACTTGGATTGATGGAAGAAATCTGAGGCAAATGAAATTGACAAATCCAATTTTGACCGACCACATCTTCATCTTTCAGAAAAGAGGTTTTGGTACAGGCTTTAGGAATTACGGTTGAACCCTGAAATTGAGTTTCCTACATATCTCAGGCTATATGAGAATTCAGGCAACTTGTAGTTCGATACGCTTGATTTAACGTATGATTTTGAAAGAACTCAAAATTCATCTCGATATCGAATTATAAAGAGACCGAAATGCTTGGAAATGAGATTTAAGAGAGAATGTCGGCATACAGCCGAGTTTTCAACAATGAGCTCGCCTACATATCCTTAAACCTTAGGAATCAGGCTATTTGTAGTTCGGCTCGATCGGTTGAAGAGGAAATCTATTATGCTAGATAACCTCCGATTCTGGAAGAGTGACAAGTAAGTCGAGTATGAAAAAGAGGCTTGCAACCTCTTAGCCATGAATGTGGTGCACTTCACACCTATAATTAAGAACTTACACAAACATACGTTCCAAAGCTCTTCGTATATTGTCACTCAGATTGGAAAGTTGCCTCCGGTGAAAGCGAAAAAAATTTCGAATGAGAAATTGAAACCGATAAACCCAAAGAAAAACGCATATGCCTTCTGATAGGGGTGTGGTTTGATTGTGGTGGAAGTTGCTCCTCAACTCGCGTCCTAAGAGTTTGATACTCCTCTTCGGACTATGTCCCAGTTCGCTGCTAAGAAAAGTTCCACGTTGTGTTGCGTCCTTTTTGTTGACGTCCACATCTGTGGTTTAATTGAGAATAAATCCTCTCGAATGTTCTCGATAAAGACTAGGGTAAATTTCATTAGTAGAAACTGTAATTTAAATAGGAAAGTAGTGTCTTTATTACGTTGGTATGCCAGCCTCCTCCGATTTTGACGTAGAGCAATCGAGGCACCTATCCAAAGTTTGATGTGATTTATAATGTACTTATCAAACTTCAGCCTCGTCCAGTTTTGACACGATATATGATGACTTGATATGTTGTTATATGTTCGTGGCCCTTTCGGTAATAATATCGCCTCTTCCAGCAATTTTTTATGGATGACCCTCTCGGTAATGATATAATAACCTTTATTAATATAATGTTGATGGCTCTCTCAGCAATGATATTACGATCTTTGATAATATGAAATGGATGGCCCTCTCGGCAATGATATTACCACCTCTGATAATATAATATGGATGGCCCTCTCGGCAATGATATTACTACCTTTGGTAATATAATATTGATGGACCTCTTGGCAATGATATTATCACCTCTGATAATATAATATTGATGGCCCTCTTGGCAATGATATTATCACCTTTGATAATATATTATTGATGGCCCTCTCGGCAATGATATTACTACCTTTGGTAATATGATATTGATGGCCCTCTTGGCAATGATATTATCACCTCTGATAATATAATATGGATGGCTCTCTCGACAATGATATTACTACCTTTGGTAATATGATATTGATGGCCCTCTTGGCAATGATACTATCACCTCTGATAAAATAATATGGATGGCCCTCTCGGCAATGCACATCGTTGTATCTGGTATCGATGTGACTTACAAATATCCTTCAGCGTTAGCATCTTTCGACTTTAACGTGATAAAGAATATTTTTTTCTTTTTGGCAAATTGCACTTCAAATTCTCTCTGATATTTGATGTGTCTTACGTAGGCCCTTCAGACGTCTTTGACGCTAGAAAATGCAATATGATGTTATTTGTAAATCTTAAAGTGCCATCGTCTCAATGCTTTTACCTACTTTTTCTTTGACCACTTGTATCTTCGTTGTGGCTACTATTTTTTTTTTGAGAAATATGAACAAGAAATTGTTGTTCAAAATACCAAGTTAACTACTTTTATCGGATGATTATCAATGTCTTTTCCTGCGTAACGAAAACGTTAGTCTTGGGCGCTTTTGCTATTCCGACTTTCCCATGTTTGTTGAACATGATTATCTCTTGATATCCTTGTAAACCTCCATCCATAGAAAATTTATTAGTTTTAAGTGAGCTAATCTGTGTTGACTTCTTTGATTGCTTGCTCTTTCTCTTGCTATATTTGGTTAATTACTTCTAGCTTCCCGCTTCTTAGTAGACATAAGATAGATCTATATTTTATACAAAATATTTGATATATGTTTAGAGTTTTAAGAAAAAATAGATTTTTGAAAAGTAATTTGATGAGGGTCACTGCCAAGTGTCATGTCACATTAAAGCTTAAGTGAACACTTCGGTTCAAGTTTCGATATATCCAATCTAAAAGTCCTTTTAAGCTGGGGAAATATGAAGTTTGACTTTGAATTTCTAAGCTATTGGAGTTCATGAGCTTCTGATCACGCTGGAGATTACTTGTCGTTAACTTTGAACTTCTGATAGTACTTGATAGAATTTTTGAGATCTTCTAAAAATTTCTGCCCCAGTGAAATGTCTTGGCATTTCTCAAGTCTTTGGTAGGAAGACTTGAGGAATTTTTGAGATCTTCACAAAAATTCTGCCCCAGTTGCCTTTTCCTAATGCATGCTCAATTTTGTCTTGCTGACGAAGGATCTTTAGAATTTTTGAGCTCCTCTCAAAAATTCATCCCCAGTTTCCATTATTAAAAGAAATGGAAATTTTATGGGGTGTATGATCGAGCCGTTGTGGCGCCTACGTATCCCGTTGAGGTAGGAATCAGGTCAAACGTAGTTCCCCTTTTGGGAATAAAAGAAATAGGAAATTTTAATAAGAAGATGACGGAGGCCGACATAGGCCGCCTACGTAAATCATTTTTTGAGAATTCAGGTCAGACGTAGTTCAATACAAGGATATAAAAACTTGACATAAGCAATTACAAGCAAATGATGCGATTACAAGGAAAGTGATGAGAGAAAAACTAATCTTCAGACGTAGTATCTCTTGACAGCATCTGAGTTGATTGGTTTTGGCCACTCCTGGCCATCCATCTCTGATAGGATCAAGGCACCTCCAGATCATACTTACGAACCATGTATGGTCCTTGCCAATTTGGTGCAAATTTCTCCTTATACTCATCTTGATGGGGGGAAGATGCGTTTGAGGACCAATTGTCCTTTTTCAAATGTTCGAGATCTCACTTTTTTATTGAAAGCACAAATTATCCTCTCTTGATATAATTGTCCATGACAAACAACAATCATCCTCTTTTCATCAATTAAGGCTAAGTGTTCAATCCAATTACAAACCTAATCAACATTGCTCATTTTGGCTTTTTGAATGATCCTCAATGAAAGTATTTCAACTTCAGCAAGTATCACTGCTTCTGTCCCGTATACTAGTAAGTATGGAGTTGTTCGTTGTTCCGATTGATGTTCTGACGGTTGTTTGGTATCCCAACAAAGCATATGGTAACATCTCATGCCAACCTCTGTGATTATCAATAATCTTTCTCAAAATCTTTTTGATGTTCTTATTGGCAACTTCTACGGCTCCATTCATTTGAGGACGATAAACAGTCAAATTTCAATGAGTAATCTTGAATTGCTCACATAGCTCCTTCATCAAATGATTGTTGAGGTTTGCACCATTGTCTGTAATAATGGAATCAGGTAGTCCAAATCGACAAATCAAGTTGTTACGAACGTAATCAGCCACTACCTTCTTCGTCACAGATTTATAAGAATTTGCTTCCACCCATTCGGTGAAGTAATCAATGGCAACCAAAATAAATCTATGTCCATTAGAGGCGACTGGCTCAATTGGGCCAATGACATCCATGCCTTATGCCACGAATGGCCAAGGCGACCCCATAGCATTAAGTTCGTGAGGGGGTACTCGGATTAATTCACCATGTACTTGGCATTTATGACACTTTTGCACAAATCTACAACAATCATGCTCCATAGTCATCCAAAAATAACCAGCTCGAATGATCTTTTTTGCCAAAGTAGCCCGTTCATATGAGGTCCACAGACTCCAGCATGTACCTCCTCAAGAAGTCTAGTAGCTTCCATGGAATCTACGCACTTGAGGAGTCCCAAATCTGGAGTCCTCCTATAAAGGATTTCCCCACTTGGAAAGAAATTGTTAGCCAATCGACGTATTTCCTTCTTTTGATTGGATGTCGCATCTTCTGGATAAATTCCAGTCTCCAGGTACTTCTTTATATCATAATACCAAGGCTTTCTGTCTGGTTCCGCTTCGACATGCGAACAATGAGCGGGTTGTTACTTTAAATCTATCTCCAAAGGATCGATGTAATTCTGATCTGGATGCTTGCTCATAAAGGAGATAGTGGCAAGAGCATCGGCAAATTCATTTTGCAACCTTGGAGTGTGCGTAAACTCTATCTTTCGAAATCTTTGGATTCTTCACAGTACATTCCCCTTGAACCTGGTGAATTAACAAGTCTGAATCTCCAATTACCAGCAACTCTTCGACATTCATGTCTATGGCTAACATTATGCCAAGAACGCAAGCCTCGTATTCTGCCATATTATTAGTGCAATGGAATCAAAGTTTAGCCTCCACGGGGTAATGTTGGCCGGACTCCGATATTAGAACCGCTCCAATTCCAGCTCCATTATAATTCACCGCTCTATCAAAGAATACTCTCCAACCAGGGTATGACTTAGAAATGTTTTCTCCTATGAACAACACATCTTCGTCAGGGAAGTATGTTTTGAGCGGTTCATATTCTTCATCAATTGGATTTTCTGCAAGATAATCAGCCAATGCATGTCCTTTTACCGCTTTTTGAGTAACATACACAATGCCAAACTCGCTCAGAAGCATCTGCCATTTCACCAATTTTTCAGTCGGCATAACTTTCTGGAAAATATACTTCAATGGATCCATCTTGGAAATAAGATATGTAGTATATGAAGACAAATAATACCTCAGCTTTTGGGTGATCCAAGTCAAAGCACAACATGTTCTTTCCAATAGAGTGTACCGAGCCTCATATGGAGTAAACTTCTTGCTAAGATAGTAGATCGCGCGTTCCTTCTTTCCAGTTTCATCATGTTGTCCTAATACAACCCGAATGCATTCTCTGAGATGGACAAGTATAGTAACAATGGACTTCCTTCTCGCGGAGGTACCTGAAATGACCCAAAAAGTTCTTAAAAATGTGCTTCGGAAGTTACCGGAAACTTATTTAGCTATATAAAAAAATCCGTTTCGTTTTTTGAAAATCCGACTTCATATTCTTGTTTAAGGGGTCAAATTGAGTGGGAAATGGGTCTAACCCAAATTTTAGAGCAACCGTATCAAAATCCGAAATTCCCAAGTGAAGCCTTTTTCGAGGGTCTACTTTGGAGGGTCATATCTCCTAGCACACAAATAATTGGGTGGCTCATAACATATCCATGGAAAGCCCTTTGAGTTAGCTACCTAACGCACTTCGTTTCACCTCATTCGGAGTTCGGACGAAGAAGTTATGCCCATTTTCGTAAAATATGTCCGGCAGAAAATGCAAATTTCCAGTGACCGAAATTACTGTTCACCCGCCTCATTTTTTTTCTAAGTGTTGGACCATTTTTCCAAAGGACATATGTTATTTCCTATATACCATTAGTTCAATTCCCATCTCTAAAACATTTCCCAAAACATCTCTCCCATACTTAGACACATTTTCCCTCAAGAACCCTAATCCAAAACCTTCCTCAAGATTGAAGAAACTCTTGCTCCAAGTTCCAAGCTTCCATTGAATACACTCTCAAGACCTTCATAAGAACTCAAGGTATGTGGTGTTGAACTCATGGGTCCTTCCACCCATAGTGCCTAAACTCTATTCTACTCACTAATTCATTGTTTAAGTTAAGATTCATAAATTAGTCTTGTTCTTTGTAGTAATTTCCTGCACATTGAATTTTAAACATGAAAAGTGATTGTTTTGAGCATGTTGTGACTCTAGAACTTGAATCTAAATTTGGAATGGATGTGGAGATTTTCATATGGTATTGTGGGTGTTAAAAAGGGTGTTGTTGTAGGTTGTTCATTGGTTTGGCTGCATAATTACTACCGTATTTTCCATGCTCTTTGATTCCACTACATGCCTTCAAGGTGTTTGACAAAATGTCCAACTATGGAGAATTGATGAATCGATGCTTTAAAGCTTGAGTTATGAGATGTATGGCAATCCAGAGATGTGTTGATGACAAACTAAGCTTGTGTATATGTTCATTCCATACGTGAGATTGCATTAGAGCCTAATAGGAATTTCCTATATAAAGTATTGCATGACCATGCCCGGTCCAGGGGAAAAGAACCGGACAACCATGTGAGAGGTTTATATCTCACCACCTAGAATGCTTGGGGTGTGACCAACATCAAACATGTGAGAGGTTTATATCTCACCACCTAGGATGCTTAGGGTGTGACCAACATCAACCATGTGAGGGGTTTATACCTTGCCACCAGGGTGTCCGGGTGTGAACGGCATCCCCCATCCTAAGTTGGGGTTATAGATTGGTTGGATCATGCATACACATATGATATCTACTATTAGTATAGATTTACTTAAACATGTTTTGACTTCACTTTGATCATGCATCCTCATATTGTTATTCATAATGCCTATGAAACTATTTCTTGTATTTCGATTGTGTCCTTGTCTATTGTTGTGTTGCACCCCGCATACTTAGTACATTCCAAGTACTAACGCATATTTTGCCTACATGATGTCACCATGCAGGGACCGGAGCTACTCTTGATCCTTCTCTCCATTCACGTGGCTAGTACGACGCTTATCCGAGTTTGTTGGTGAGTCCTCAATGATTCGAGGGTTATGTTATGTTTCCTACTCCTATGTTTGAGACTTTAGCTTGCAATTGTATTTTAACTATGAGGAGAGCCGGTAATATGTCATGGCCCCCGTCCTATCTATGTATGTAGAGGTGTGCGTTGGATAAGTATTTTGTAAATGAGCTTGACTCTTGTTCTATGATGTCATTTTGAGATGGTTTTCCCTTAGTCTCTATTTCCCGTTAATTAATGTTGAATGTACTTCCGCGACCGATGAAGTGTGATGACAAGTTTGAGAGGCTTGTTTGGGGTCCCTTCGGGTTCCTCATTCGCCATGTCATGTCTAGGCCCTAGGCTTGGGTCGTGACAAGTTTGGTATCAGAGCACTAGGTTGTTAAATCCTCGGAGTCCAACACATACCGCGTTGAGTAGAGTCTTAATCATGGTTGTGAAGCGCGCCACGACTATGAATGGGAGGCTACAAAACATTTTAGGAAAGGTTTCCCTTCTTCATGTTCTATGTCGTGCTTAGAGTGCGATAAGGTGATTCCTCCCTAACGCTTGTTCTTTGGATTGCTAGATCATCATGCCAAACATGAGGGAAAGACGGGCCCGATTACCGAAAGAGCCACCCACCAATGGTGAGCTCCGTGATGCACTCACCATGCTTGCACAAGTGGTAGCTAACCAAGTGCAACAAAGAGCCCAAGCTCCTCGAACTACCACCCCGGGGGAAAGGGTGAGATATTTCATGAGGATGAACCCTCCGGTCTTCCATGGTTCAAAGGTGGATGAGAACCCGCAAGAGTTCATCGATGAGGTATGCAAAATCTTGACCATTATGGATGTTGGTGCTTGTGAGAAGGCGGAATTGGCGGCCTACCAACTCAAAGGGGTTGCTCAAATTTGGTTTGATCAATGGAAGGGTGAGAAAGGTGATGGCTATGTGGTGTTGTGGGAGGAGTTTAAACTTGCTTTCCTTAATAGGTTCTTCCCTCTTGAGCTTAGGGAGGCAAAGTTGGTGGAGTTCATGAACTTGAAGCAAGGAGCTATGAGTGTGAGGGAGTATGCCCTCAAATTTGTCCAACTCTCCAAGTATGCACCTCACTTGGTGGCCGACTCTAGGTCGAGGATGAACAAATTTGTGATGGGTGTATCCGACTTGGTTAGTGAGGAGTGTCGGTCCGCTATGCTCATTGGAGATATGGATTTGTCTCGGTTGATGACTTATGCCGAGCAAATGGAGGAGGAGAAATTGAGGAAGAGAAGGGGGCACGAGGCTAAGAGGGCCCGATTGGAGAATAGGTTCCCTAAGGGTGCTAGATTTCATCAAGGCCGAGGAAACCCTCATGTCAACCGGGGATTTGCTATCAATATTCCTAGACCTCAAGGGGGAGGTGAAGTGGGTTCTATGGATGTATGCCCTAAGTGTGGGAGGAAGCATGGTGGTCCTTGCATGAAGGGTTCGGGTGCTTGCTTTGAATGTGGAGAAGTGGGTCATAAGAGGTTTGAATGTCCCAAGATCCGCAACAAGGTCCGAAGTGCTAACACTACTCCTTTGGGTAGAGGTGCTTCTCAAAGTGGTGCCCCAAGGAACAATCGATTTTATGCTTTGCATGGTAGACAAGGTGTTAATGAGACTCCGGATGTGGTGACCGGTATGTTGCAAATCTTTGATCTTGATGTTTATACTTTGATTGATCCGGGTTCTACCCTTTCCTTTGTTACCCCCGTAGTTGCTAGAAAATTTCATGTCAAGTCGGAATTGTTGCATGAGTCATATGAAGTATCTACTCCCATTGGTGTCTCTATTGTTGCTAGAAAAGTGTATAGAAATTGTCCGGTTTGCATATTGAATAAGTTGTTGCCTTGTGATCTTGTTGAGTTGAACATGGTGAATTTTGATGTTATTCTTGGGATGGATTGGTTGCATGCATATTATGCCTCTATTGATTGTAGGAATCGTAAAGTCAAGTTCCGATTTCCTAATGAACCCGTCCTTGAGTGGGAGAGTCGGGTTGTTGTGGTGAAGGGGAAATTCATTTCTTGCATTAAAGCCCATAGGTTGATTTCCAAAGGGTGCTTGTACCATATTGTGAGAGTCAATGATGTGGAGTCTAAAGTCCCTCATATTGAGTCTATTCCGGTTGTTAATGAGTTTCTAGATGTCTTCCCAGAAGACCTTCCCGGTGTCCCTCCCGAAAGGGAGATAAATCTTGGTATAGACCTCATTCCCGATACTCAACCTATTTCTATCCCCCCTTACCGTATGGCCCCGGCGGAGTTGAAAGAGTTGAAAGAGCAATTAAAAGATTTGTTAGAGAAAGGATTTATTAGACCTAGTCATTCTCCCTGGGGTGCTCCGGTTTTGTTTGTGAAGAAGAAAGATGGGTCTCTTAGAATGTGTATTGATTATCGACAACTTAATAGGGTCACCGTCAAGAATAGGTATCCTCTTCCAAGGATTGACGATTTATTTGACCAATTGCATGGGGCTAGTCACTTCTCTAAGATTGATCTTCGGTCAGGGTATCATCAAGTGAAGGTGAGGGAGTGTGATATTCCCAAGACGGCCTTTCGTACTAGGTATGGGCACTATGAGTTTGTGGTGATGTCTTTTGGGTTGACTAATGCTCCGGCTCTCTTTATGGATTTGATGAATAGGGTTTTCAAACCCTACCTTGATTCTTTTGTGGTGGTGTTTATAGATGATATCTTGATCTATTCTCGGGGTGAGGAAGAGCACAAGGGTCACTTGAGGGTGGTACTCCAAAGATTGAGGGAAGAGAAGTTGTACGCTAAATATGAAAAGTGTGAGTTTTGGTTGAAGGAAGTTGCTTTCTTAGGCCATGTGGTGTCGGGGGATGGTATTAAGGTGGATCCTAAGAAGACCGATGCTATTAGGAATTGGCCTAGACCTTTGACCCCGTCGGATATAAGGAGTTTCTTGGGTTTAGCGGGTTATTATAGGAGATTTGTAGAAGGGTTTTCTTCTCTTGCTTCTCCTATGACTAAGTTGACTCAAAAGAAGGCTAAATTTGTGTGGTCGGATGAGTGTGAGGAAAGCTTCCAAACTTTGAAAGAAAGGCTTGTGTCCGCTCCTATTTTGTCACTTCCGGATGGGTTAGAAGGTGTTGTTGTTTATTGTGATGCTTCCCGTATTGGGTTGGGTTGTGTGTTGATGCAAAGTGGTAAGGTTATAGCCTAGGCTTCTAGGCAACTTAAGGTTCATGAAAAAAATTACCCAACCCATGATCTTGAATTGGCCGCTGTGGTTTTTGCTTTAAAGATTTGGCGTCATTATTTGTATGGGGTGCATGTTGATATCTTCACCGACCATAAGAATCTCCAATATGTGTTCACGCAAAAAGATCTTAACTTGAGACAAAGGAGGTGGTTAGAATTCCTTAAGGATTATGATATGAGTGTTCACTATCATCCGGGGAAAGCTAATGTCGTGGCGGATGCATTGAGTAGAGTGTCCATGGGTAGCTTGGCTCATGTGGAGGAAGGTAGTAAAGAGTTGGCTAAGGAGGTCCATCGGTTGGCCAAATTGGGAGTTAGGGTAGAAGGGGTGGATAGTGGAGGAGTAGTTGTTGTTGATGGTTCAAGGTCTTCCTTGGTTGATGAGGTGATAGTCAAGCAAGATCTTGATCCTTCTTTGGTAGAATTAAAGGCTACGGTGAGTAGTGGTAAGGTGGAGGTTTTCTCCCAAGGGGGAGATGGTGCCCTTAGGTACCAAGGTAGATTATGTGTTCCTTGTGTGGATGGTGTGAGGGAAAGAATCCTTGATGAGGCTCATAATTCTTCTTATTCTATTCATCCGGGGTCAACAAAGATGTATAGAGACTTGAGGGATGTGTATTGGTGGGGCGGTATGAAGAAGGACATTGCAAAATTTGTTTCGGGTTGCCATAGTTGTCAACAAGTCAAGGCCGAACATCAAAGGCCGGGTGGCCTAACTCAAGACATTGAGATACTTACTTGGAAGTGGGAAGAAATCAACATGGATTTTGTAGTGGGCTTACCCAAGGCTAGAAGAGGCTTTGATTCGGTTTGGGTGGTGGTTGATCGGATGACAAAGTCGGCTCATTTCCTACCGGTTAAAACTACTTACGGGGCTGAAGAGTATGCCAAGTTGTACATTCATGAATTGGTAAGGTTGCATGGGATTCCTTTGTCTATCATCTCGGATCGTGGTGCCCAATTCACTTCTCACTTTTGGAAGTCATTCCAAAGGGGTCTTGGTACAAAGGTAAAGCTTAGCACGGCCTTCCACCCTCAAACGGATGGCCAAGCCGAAAGAACAATTCAAACCTTGGAAGATATGCTTAGAGCTTGTGTATTGGAGTTGAAAGGTAGTTGGGATGATCATCTTCCTTTGATTGAATTTGCATACAACAATAGTTATCATTCTAGTATCGGTATGGCTCCTTTTGAGGCACTTTATGGTAGACGGTGTAGGTCACCGGTTGGGTGGTTTGAAGTTGGAGAGGTGGCCTTGTTGGGTCCGGATCTGGTCATGGATGCTCTTGAGAAGGTAAGGATGATTAGGGAGAGGTTGAAAACAGCCCAAAGTCGTCAAAAGTCTTATGCCGATGTGAGGAGACGGGATCTTGAATTCAAAGTGGGTGATTGGGTTTATTTGAAGGTTTCTCCAATGAAAGGTGTGGTTCGTTTTGGTAAGAAGGGGAAATTAAGTCCTAGGTATGTCGGTCCTTATGAGATAATAAGAAGGGTTGGTAAAGTAGCCTATGAGTTGGGGTTGCCCAAGGAGATGGAATTAGTTCATCCGGTATTCCATGTACCGATGTTGAGGAAATGTGTTGGTGATCCTAACGCTATTGTACCTCTTGAGGTTGTGGGTGTTGTAGAAGATAATTTGACGTATGAAGAAGTCCCGGTTCAGATCTTAGATAGACAAGTTAAAAGGTTGAGGAACAAAGAAGTGGCGTCCGTTAAGGTACTTTGGAGAAATCAACAAGTGGAGAGTGCTACTTGGGAGGCCGAAGCGGACATGCAAAGACGTTATCCTTATCTATTCAACTCCACTCAAGCCTAAGGTATTAAATCAAGTCCTTTGTACTCCATCGAATCTTACATTTCAGCCTCTGAATCATTAATGTGCATACATGTTTAAATTGATGAGTTATGGATGTTTTACACTAAGTTTTGAAATCTTGAAGTGATGTTTAGATAAAAATTTTGCATTCATGTTGGGGCTGATATGTTCTTACTAAGTCTTGCCTTGTACGTCTCTTCCACATTCGGGGACGAATGTTCCCAAGGGGGAGATATTGAAATGACCCAAAAAGTTCTTAAAAATGTACTTCGGAAGTTACCGGAAACTTGTTTAGCTATATAAAAAATCCGTTTCATTTTTTGAAAATCCGACTTCATATTCTTGTTTAGGGGGTCAAATTGAGTGGGAAATGGGTCTAACCCAAATTTTAGAACAACCGTATCAAAATCCGAAATTCCCAAGTGAAGCCTTATTCGAGGGTCTACTTTGGAGGGTCATATCTCCTAGCACACAAATAATTGGGTGGCCCATAACATATCCATGGAAAGCCCTTTGAGTTAGCTACCTAACGCACTTCGTTTCACCTCATTCGGAGTTCGGACGAAGAAGTTATGCCCATTTTCGTAAACTCTGTCCGGCAGGAAATGCAAATTTCCAGTGACCGAAATTACTGTTCACCCGCCTCATTTTTTTTCTAAGTGTTGGACCATTTTTCCAAAGGACATATGTTATTTCCTATATACCATTAGTTCAATTCCCATCTCTAAAACATTTCCCAAAACATCTCTCCCATACTTAGACACATTTTCCCTCAAGAACCCTAATCCAAAACCTTCCTCAAGATTGAAGAGACTCTTGCTCCAAGTTCCAAGCTTCCATTGAAGTCACTCTCAAGACCTTCATAAGAACTCAAGGTATGTGGTGTTGAACTCATGGGTCCTTCCACCCATAGTGCCTAAACTCTATTCTACTCACTAATTCATTGTTTAAGTTAAGATTCATAAATTAGTCTTGTTCTTTGTAGTAATTTCCTGCACATTGAATTTTAAACATGAAAAGTGATTGTTTTGAGCATGTTGTGACTCTAGAACTTGAATCTAAATTTGGAATGGATGTGGAGATTTTCATATGGTATTGTGGGTGTTAAAAAGGGTGTTGTTGTAGGTTGTTCATTGGTTTGGCTGCATAATTACTACCGTATTTTCCATGCTCTTTGATTCCACTACATGCCTTCAAGGTGTTTGACAAAATGTCCAACTATGGAGAATTGATGAATCGATGCTTTAAAGCTTGAGTTATGAGATGTATGGCAATCCAGAGATGTGTTGATGACAAACTAAGCTTGTGTATATGTTCATTCCATACGTGAGATTGCATTAGAGCCTAATAGGAATTTCCTATATAAAGTATTGCATGACCATGCCCGGTCCAGGGGAAAAGAACCGGACAACCATGTGAGAGGTTTATATCTCACCACCTAGGATGCTTGGGGTGTGACCAACATCAAACATGTGAGAGGTTTATATCTCACCACCTAGGATGCTTAGGGTGTGACCAACATCAACCATGTGAGGGGTTTATACCTTGCCACCAGGGTGTCCGGGTGTGAACGGCATCCCCCATCCTAAGTTGGGGTTATAGATTGGTTGGATCATGCATACACATATGATATCTACTATTAGTATAGATTTACTTAAACATGTTTTGACTTCACTTTGATCATGCATCCTCATATTGTTATTCATAATGCCTATGAAACTATTTCTTGTATTTCGATTGTGTCTTTGTCTATTGTTGTGTTGCACCCCGCATACTTAGTACATTCCAAGTACTAACGCATATTTTGCCTACATGATGTCACCATGCAGGGACCGGAGTTACTCTTGATCCTTCTCTCCATTCACGTGGCTAGTACGACGCTTATCCGAGTTTGTTGGTGAGTCCTCAATGATTCGAGGGTTATGTTATGTTTCCTACTCCTATGTTTGAGACTTTAGCTTGCAATTGTATTTTAACTATGAGGAGAGCCGGTAATATGTCATGGCCCCCGTCCTATCTATGTATGTAGAGGTGTGTGTTGGATAAGTATTTTGTAAATGAGCTTGACTCTTGTTCTATGATGTCATTTTGAGATGGTTTGCCCTTAGTCTCTATTTCCCGTTAATTAATGTTGAATGTACTTCCGCGACCGATGAAGTGTGATGACAAGTTTGAGAGGCTTGTTTGGGGTCCCTTCGGGTTCCTCATTCGCCATGTCACGTCTAGGCCCTAGGCTTGGGTCGTGACAGTACCAATACTGGTGGATTTGTCAAATAATCTTTGATAGTATCGAAAGCTTTTTGACACTCTTCGGTCCATACCGTTAGTGCATCATTTTCACAAACTTAAAGATGGGATCGCAAACCACCGTGGATTGAGCTATGCATCGACTGATATAATTCAATCTTCCAAGGAAACTCATAACTTCTTTCTTAGTCTTCGGAGGAGGTAAATCCTGAATCGCCTAGACTTTGGTAGGATCAAGCTCAATACCTTTTCTACTAACTATGAAACCTATAATTTACCAGCGGGTACTCTAAAAGCACATTTAGCGGGATTCAGCTTCAAGTTGTATTGACACAACCGATCAAAGAACTTTCTTAAATGGGTCAAGTGATCTTAACTCTTGCGGGACTTGATGATTACGTCATCCACATATACTTCAATCTCCTTATGGATCATATCATGGAAGATAGTTGTCATGGCTCTCATATATGTGGCCCCGGCATTCTTAAGACCAAATGGCATTACCCGGTAATGATAAACTCCCCATGGTGTAATGAAACCCGTCTTTTCAGCATCTTTTTTATCCATCAAAATCTAATGATAGCCCGCAAAACAATCCACAAATGATTGCATTTCATGCTTAGCACAGTTGTCAATGAGAATGCTGATATTCGGCAATGGAAAATTGTCTTTGGGACTTGCTTTATTGAGATCTCTATAATCAACACATATTCTAATTTTACCATCTTTCTTAGGCACTGGAACAATATTGGCTAACCAAGTTGGATATTTATTAACCTCCACAACTTTGTCTTGAATCTGTTTGATAACTTCTTCTTTGATTCTCAAACTCAAATCTGGCTTGAACTTCTGACTTTTCTGCTTTATCAAACTGAAATCTGGATTGATCGGCAAGTTGTGAGAAACAATATATTTGCTCAATCTGGGGATATCATCATAAGACCAAGCAAATAAATCGATGTATTGCTTAAGCAAACTGATGAGCTCTTCTTTCTGAGTTTCTGTGAGATGGACACTGATCCTGGTTTCTTTAACACTTTCTTCATCTCCTAGGCTCACGGTTTCAGTCTTCTCTAAATTTGGCTTCTCTTGATTCTCAAACAGTTTCAATTTTTCTGCGAGGTGTTTAGGAACCATGGTCTCTTCATCATATTACTTGAACTCATTCTCATCTATCTCATTTTGCTCACTCAGCTTATGACATGACATGATATTGGCAGGATTTAAGTTATTTTTACTGAAATCATAAATAAGCCATGTCAGATAAAAAAAAAGTTTAAAACAAATTAGTAAGTTGTGAATAAATAGATTTAAGCAATAGAGGAGGCTTTCATTTAATTAAAAGAAAGTACAAACTTTGGCCATGACTATAGGCCAATCTGCCTTTTCAAACATCATGAGGGAAATTAAAGCTTAAAGAGGTAAAATGACATAAAAGGTGGGTCTTAGGTCTCATTCTGACTACCACCGAGTTTAGAAATAAGCAAAATAGATATGTTTTTGTCTACCAAGACGAGTGAGAAACCAGGAGTTGTGTGGATATCCAATTAGGCACTTGCTCTTCTGGTTTGGCATCTCGAATGCCAGATGTCTCGATCATCTCCTCAAGCACAACATCTGATTCTTCAAAAAGATTCCCGATTCCCTTCTCGAGGCCATCATTATTGACATATTTTTTGCATTGGAAAAGACAGATATAAGTGAGGTACCGATTTTGCTAATTCCCAATCAACCACCTTGTTACTCGAAGCTCCCGTCTGATCATATGCTCTTGGGATGTATCCCAAGCCAGACTTTGAACCTTTTGTGAAAATTTGAATAGGCTCAGTGATACCTTGCAAATATTTTCCCAATCCAAAACCAGGTTCAAATCCACTTCTCAACATCAAAATGGCTATCATCTTGTAAATGGAAGGCATAGGGGGATGTGAGGCCAAATCATCATTGGTAGCATTCACTATCTCTACTATATAGAAGTTAGAACCTCTAGCCACATCGTCGACAATTGGGGCATAGTCATTCGAATGTCTTCCTTCACCATGAATGACTACTTCGTGATCGTTCCACACAAACTTCATTAACTGATGGAGGATACAAGGCACGGCCCCAGCCATATGGATCCAAGGTCTTCCGAGTAAAAGGTTGTAGCTAGTGGTGATGTCCATCACCTGGAACTCGACAATGAAATCTGTAGGTCCTATTTCAATACCCAGACTAACAGCGCCCAATGTTTCTCTTTGACCCCCGTCGAAAGATCTAACATTGACTTGGTTATGACGAATCTTCCCAAGATCAAAATTCAGTTGCTTGAGAGTCGACAATGGGCAAATATTAAGTCCAGATCAGTTATCTATCAGAACATGATTCACAATCTTGTCCCGACACTTGATTGTGATGTGCAAGGCTTTGTTATGCATCACCCCTTCACAAGGCAACTCTTCATCGCTAAAACTAACACGATGGCCTCCGATGAATTTACTTACCATGGCTGTGAGATTATCGTTATTTGTCCCCACCGGTACGTGAGTCTCATTCAAAGCCTTTAACAAAGCATTCCTATGTTGCTATGAACTCATCAATAATGCCCACACAGAAATTTGAGAAAGTGTCTTCTCCAAATATTTCATGATGGAATACTCTTTAGGCTGCATTCTCCGTCAAAACTCATCGGCTTCAGCTTCACTGATTGGCCTTTTCTGGTGGTCTATCTTGTGGCCTCCTTGAGCCAATTCTTCTGGTGTATAACATTTACCATATCTAGTCATACCATGGGCGGTAGCGATCTTGATCACAAACTCTTTCTTGGTAAGGCCTTCCTTTGGCACTAAAGTAAAAGCTTGATGAAATGCCATTATCACAAACTATTTCTCAGTAAGGCCCTTCTTTGACCCTAAAACAAAAGCTTGATGGGGTGTTTTTATCACGAACTTGGGCTTCTTGCTTATGCTTAGAGCGTCTACAGCCTTCTCAAGACTGTCAAGATTCGATGGGACTATCGTCTTAGCAGCACCCTAATCCTCTTCTATTTTAATCATATTAATAGTATCTCCCCCATGATTCGGTAGAGGATTACTATGCATATTAGGAGAGGCAGTCTGAGGGTGACCACATTGTGATCAATTAAGTCTTGAATCTTATGCTTCATGTTAATGCAATCTTCGGTGGTATGTCCTGCACTATTGGAGTGGTATGCATATATCTTATCAGCTCTAAAGAATCTAGAGTTTGTGTTGACAGGTTTAGGTTCGATGGGATGAAGCATGCCTGCAGCTTTCAATCTTTCAAACAACTTGGTTCGGCTTTCAATGAGAGTGAAAACTCTGGGAGGTTTCCTTTCAAAGTTTGGACGAGGAAGGTCATAGTTATTTTGTGGAGTGGAGGTACTTGACGGTAATTTAAAGGATCTTGGCGGGGAGGTGTTGGTGTTTGGAATTTTGGGTATGGTTGAGTTTGGTAATTTGATTGTGGAGTCTGATAGTTTGGAGGGGTATTTTGGTAATGTGGAGCTGGGAGATTAGAAGGTGGAGTTTGGAAATTTGATTGGAGATAGAAGATTGGGTAGGGATTTTGTAGAGCTAGGGGATAGGCTTTGGAGGGTGAAGATTTTCTAGAGCTAAATCTGAACGATCTCTTTGTCCTTCCATCAAATGCATCAGAAATAAAGGACACATCCTCCATTTTCTTCCTCAATAGTCCCAAAAATCCGGCTTGGGCTGCCACCCGGGCAATCTTTTCGATCTTAAGACCATTTTTAATAGTCTCACCTATTTTGACTATCTCAGCAAATTTTTCTCCAATGAGCAGCATCATTCTATCATAGTATTCTGGCTCAAAACCTTGTTCGCCTTCTGGACTCATACTATTGCAATCTTCTCGAAGCCACTTCTGGAATTTCTCTTTCTGGCCCATTTCCTATATCTATCATGAGAATATTGTTCCATTCATGAAGAATCTCTCTAGATCTAGGGACCTCAAAGTTTGGTCTGAAGGAAATTTCAGAAACCCTCATGTTTGCTCGAAGAGGGATTACTTGTGCTTGACCAAACTGTTGAAGCACGCGCACCGAAGCATATGGTTGGAGACCTTTCAACCCAATAAGCTCAATATAGTAAAACCTTCTGCATCTTATATAGGCCAGGGAACGTGAGAGTAATGGATATTTCCACTGAATTTGGTTACTGGTGCGGGAGGCCAGGTATCCATACCAGTTATCAGTACTAACCGGAGACACAAACCTTCTCATCCAGTCATAAAAACTGTCAATATGATTTGAGATACTAAAACATATGTCATCCATATTTTTACGCTGGTGAAAATGTTCCAATGCCCATATTTGTAAAAGAAGATTGCAACCTTCAAAGAAGTTTGTTTCCTCTACTAAAATCATGGGAACTAGAGTGAGTTCTTCGCCATTAACACCTTCAAAAAGTACACGAGCCACAGAACATATGCAGGTGCTAATATGACCATGTTCTCGTGGAAACACTAAAGTGCCTAGTAAAGCCACAACAAATGCGGTAGGACGTCTGGCTTGCCAGTGAACATAAGTGCAAGAAAGAATTCTTTCCTGAACACTTTGTAACTATCTGAGAGTCCATACCTTTCATATAAGTAATCCAGAGAAACCCAATTATGTTCGAAGCACCGAAGTTTCTTTTCATTTTTCAATCCTAAATAGCGAAGAAATTTCTTCCCCGACTGACTGTGTGAAATAATTTGACCTCTTCCTCGATACTTCAAACTGGTGAAATAACATATTTCATCCAATGTACCTGTTAGTTCAAAGTCTTTGAACGCGAACACAACACGGTTTGGATTCCAAATCTGAATCAACGCTTTAATCATATGTTTGTCCGAGTTAACCTGAATAATATAATGAGGCACCCCATCCTTCTTACAATTGCTAGTTTTTCACTTGGAGTGAAATTTTTCCACTAGGTCTTCAATTTGCACGGGAAACTCTCGACCATCCTAATTTTGAGCACTTAGGGGACTGAATTCATCCTAAAAACAATAACAAGAATGAACACATAATTTCCAAACTCACTATGTCAAAATTAGGCTTGGATCCGTCTATCATTATCACGTTCCACAAAACATATTTGTTGGTCGTTGGGTTGTGAAACCCATCGACATAAGGGTGGATTTCTTAAATGTGGAATCGATACCCGGGATCGATCCACCAAAGGTGTATGCATGCATGACTTAAATTGAGGGGTGGCTTAGCTCTATTTTATGTTTTCTAAGATTTGGCTTACTAGACGCAAGGTTTCCGAGCGGACAACTCGAGTGAGGAGGCTACGCGATCACACGGAAAAAAATTCGGACACCCCGCGCATATTCCAACTCCCCTAATTTTTTTGGAATTTTGAAAGAAATTTGCGGGTGCGCAAAACACACCTCGCGTGTACGTGTGATTGTGTGAATTTTTCAGAATTGGAGAAAGTATGAATGGAATGACAGTTTATAAAGCAGTAATAAATAAGCAGTTTATATCACATAAGCATGAAAAATAAAGCATTAGACATGTAAAATAAGTGAACAAGTAAGCATATGTTAAAAACCTTAATAATTAACTTAAGTCTGTTATGGTTAGAACCTATTAAATCCTCAGCAGAGTCGCTATTTCTGTTGTGCCGTAATTTTACTGTCCTTTAGAAAAATCACTTTTTGAAATGTTCTAAGTATAAAATAATTTGAGAAAAAATACTTAGAAAGAGTTGCCACTTAATTTTTTAAAGAAATTAAGAAAACTTAATTTGAAAAGACTCTAGCAGATTAAGTCCTTAAAAATTTAAAGAAATTGAGTAAGAGGTTCTTATTTACACTTCAAGAAGGTTTTTAAGACATTTGAAACACCCGCTAACACGCGGTTATCCTATGACTTAGATTAAATATATTTTGGACTATTTCTTTTTAGGAAAATGATTCAATATACACAAATAATAATATTTATTTACAATGTTCGATTAACTTGAGAAAATAGATTAAATAAACGACACATTTTATTTTATTTTATAGGGAAAGGGACTTAAATGAAACATTTGAATTGAATGTAAGTGATTAAAATTTTAACAAAACTAGATTAATTGAAATTTATTTGACTCATAATAATTTGAACTAATTTAGTAGATAAACCAAGAAATCAGTTTAAACTAGTTAAAAGTAAGTGAAAGTTTTGAAAAGAAAACATTTGAATAAGTAAATATGGGTGCAAGAGTTGATAAAATAAAATTTATTAAAGTAAACCAACACAAAGAAAATAGTTTATCATTTGTGGAGTTCAATTAAGTTATTTAAAGTTAGAGTTAATAAAAAAAAACCAACAATAAGTAATCACAATTAAATAATCTAGGAGAATAAAAGAGAAGATAAATTTGGGCCTTTTTTGGGCCAAACTCGTTGTTGGTTTGGGCTTTTGGCTCTATTCCCAATTTCGTATACCCCTGATGTATATTAGTGTATATCGAATGTATACAACCCATTTTTCTGCTATTCAAGACCTGTTTCAGCTTCCAATTTCTTGAAATGATGAGTTCAACTCGATAGTGCTGAGTTCGGGACTCCATAGCACATCTAAAATGCAAAGGGAAGAGATAGAAGGGAGTCGAATGGACTCAAACCAAGGAGGGTTCATGCAAGGTAAACATAGAAGAAAAATTAATACTTAACTTATAGTAGAATTAAAATTCAAAGGAAAGTTGAGCATATGACATATTAAATTCCAATCTTCAACTAAATGGTTAGTGGCATGCTAGACTCAAAAATGCAAATAAATAAAGAAAAAAAATGCAAGTCTTTCTAAACAAATAAATGGAACCCAACAATGACTAAACTATCAATTTAAGAAGGAATGTTTTAAAAATAATAATAATAGTAAAAAATAATAAGAATTATTATAGGCGACTTCACAATTACTCTAATTCTTATTTAAATTGATTAAATTTCTAAACTCCTAAACTCTCATTGTTATACAAGTAACACTTAAAATCATGTGACTAAACTATTATCTTGACAATTAACACATATCATGGAAGAACACTCTTTGGCAGTAGCAGACAAAACAATACAAATGTTATTTCTCACTACTAATGATTGACACTTAACTTTACTTTTTACTTTTTTGTCAAAAGAAAAATAATGATAATAAAGTAATGTAGTCAAATGCATGTATGAATCTAAAGCAATGTAATAGAATAACAAAAATCATGTTATCCACGGAACAGAGGACTCACAAGGAAGGGAGCAAACATGAGTTTAAAGGTCTACTGATTCAAACAAATAGAATAGAGCAGGAGTCCACAAGTTCAAAGTTTAGCCAAAATATTTTCAAAAAAAATTGTCTCAACATTTACGAGGTATCAACAAGTTCATAAAAATCTGGAAACACCTTGAGCAAACTAAACGCAGGAAACGAAACTAAAAATGCAGTACTCAAAAGCTGAATTCTAACAAACAACACGAAATAAATATGAGCTGGAAAAGTCTAAAAAAAAAAGAAGAAAAGAAAGCTATATGGCGTTTACCCATCAATCTACATGTTAAGCAGTGACTAAATCCAAACAACCAAAATACTTAAAACGAACACAAAGGAAAATCGGGAATTTAAAGAGATAGCGGAAGCAGATTACCTGATTATGGGCAGTGAACTTGAGACGACAAGTTGAAACGAACTATTTCACCACCACGTGACCTTAACTCGAGCAAGAAGAGAATCAATACAGAAAAAAAATAGCTATCGGGTTTTCGTCCTCTCAATTTAAAAATAAACTTCTATTTTTTAGAACGTAAAATCTCTTGTATCCCACTTTCCTTAATCCTCCTCTCTTTTCCCCACCCCAACACTAAAGAAAAACAGAGGTTTATATAGAGGAAATTTGGGGTCAATTTAGGGGGTAAAATTCAACAAAAATTCAAAATCTTTTGAATCTCTTCCCTTATTTCAAAGGCAATCAGAGGAAGAGATTTGGAAATCCCTGAAAAATGGGAAAAAGAGATGTGATGCGGCTGCTGCAGGTGTTGACCTTTACGAGTTTGTTGGGATTTTTTGGATTTGCAAAGAAGAAGAAGAAGAAAACACATGGGGTGGGGTCGGGTACTGCTATTTGTATTGATATTGCTGGTGGGTCTTTGAATTATTAGTTGGATTTGTATGGAAGAAGAAGAAAACATATGGGGTGGGGTCGATTTTGGTATTGGAAAGTTGATTGTATAATGCATTGTTGTGAGGAATTGTTGGAATTGGATTTTAGCATTGAGATGGGCCGGTTTTTATTTTGATTGGGAATGGGCTGGGAAAATTGAATTGGAGAAGTGGGCTACTGGAAAATTGAAAAAAGAGGGCCCAATACTTGGTCTTCCTAAAAAGGTCCAAGAAGTGGGACAAAAATGGTTATATTTGAATTAGAAAAATGACCAAATGAATTGCAAACTTAGTCCACTTAACTTTAAAATTTAACCATTTTGACTCAATTAGTGAATCCAACTAAAGATTAAATAAAATGAATTAATATTAATTAATTAACGAGCTTCTTAATATTAACAAAGTAAAATAATTAACTTAATTATAAATTAATTATTTAAAATATAAACTACTATATAACTAAACTACTTAACCAAATATTTAACAAAATCTTTTTTGAGGCGATTTTTGAATATTCATAAACTATGCTAATTATATACAAAATTATATAAAACATATATATTATATAAAATTATAAAAAGTGACAAAACTATTTAAAATAACTTAAAAAATATGTTGAATTTTATAAAGTCAATTATTTCAAATCGTTTGGAATTTAAGAAGCTCGATGATTAATTTATATTGTGGAGGGCCAAAATTAGGTGTCAACAAGAAGGATCTTGCATCAACACCTCAACCACACAATAGATATAGAATCATTACTATCTAAGTAAATCCCAATCTCATACATAATTCTTATATAAAGAAGTATAAACCTCATACCTTTGCCCTTCAAGGGTCTTGAAATAACAATCAACCCAACCATATACAATTACTACATAATATAGGAGGAATTCATGATTCAATATATTAATTAACATAAACATATTCAATTGCCAAGTTCTCAACATCAATCAAGCGATAACATAGTTCATACTTTAGGAAGAAGGGGAAATAATGGATCCAAGGGTGATTTTCATCAAAATACAACAATACTACAGTATTCCAACCATAAATAATCATAATTAACCATAACAATCCATAATTAAACAAGTGAAATCATTTTAGATGAAGACCCATGACATGAATTGAAAACCCTAGATATTGGGGGATTGAAGTCTTTAAAACATAATTTTGAAGGGGCTCCTTAGGTGATAGCTACCCAAGAATGAAGAGAATCCATACCTTATCTAAGAATCTCCAAGAACTTTGGGGAAGAACCTTGAAAATCTAGCAATCTTAGCTCTAATGGCTTCTTCTTCTTCTTGAGTCTAGAGAGAATTTTTTTAGAGAGGAGGGAGTTTTGATTTCAATTTGGGTGTTTGTGAATAATGACCAAGTCTTCTTAAATTTGACTTAAAAAAATATATAAACTACCCCTAAAAATACCCAAAATAACCCCACTTAAATTGGACTAAAAAGGAAATGACCCTAAAGAACTTCATTAATTTACCCCCATCTAGGTTTCACGACTCACTCCACGAGACGTGGTGAGGACCACGATCCGTGGTCCTGCCCGTGGAGTTGAGGCAGTAGCCGCGTCCTTGGAGCACAAGGCTCCTTTGCCTAAGTCTTCTTCACGAGCACCTTCACGAGCCGTGAAATGGACCACATCCCGTGGTCCTTCTCGTGAAGTATGAGGCAGTAGCTAAGCTACTTTATGCCTTTAAGCCACCACACCTAAGTCCCCTTCATGGAGGTCTTTACGAGCCATGGTCCCTTCCATGGAGGTTAAGGCAGTGTCTAAGACACTTGGAGGCTTCCCTCATTTGGCCAAGGCAACTCCACGAAGCCTCCCACTGGCCGTGGTTATGACCATGAGTCATGGGGGTGGCCGTGGAGCTTGAGGTAGTGTCTTCAAGTTGGAGCAGTCTTGGCCTTTGGCCTTGGCTTGCCCCTTTTGCTTGGCACTTGCCCCTTAGGCCTACACTCAATTAACTTTATTTCTACCTTTAATGATTTACTAATACTTGGGAAGTCATTTTACAATTTTCACCTTACGCTTAGGCTCTAGTTCAACTTACTAATTTTTCGAGTCGTTACACTATTCTTCTTCCTATGTCTTGACTCCTCAACTTGTTGAGCATACACCTTTAGATATGAGATATCCATATTATCATGGAGCATTGCCGCACGACATTCTTCTTCAATCGAGTTAGACACACCCGTCACAAATCTACTCATCTCATCCCTTGGATTTGACACCAAAGATGGAGCATACTTAGACAATTTAGTGAATTTTAGAGAATATTCTTGAACACTCATACCTCCTTGACGAAGGTTGATAAATTCTTCCACCTTAGCTTCCCTCTTTTCTCGGGAAAAGAACCTATCAAGGAATGTTTTCTTCAACACCTCCTAATCTATGGGACCCGCTCCTACCGGCCTATTCTTCTTCCATTGAGTATACCATACTTGGGCCACATCCTTCAATTGGTAGGCGGCTAGCTCCACTTTCTCTACCGAAGTCACCCCCATGGCATCTATTATCTTGTAAATCTCTTCTACAAATTCTTGAGGATCTTCTCCCACTTTGGAACCAAGAAACATGGGAGGGTTCATCCTTTCAAAATCCCTCAATCTAGAAGCCGCCGAAGTCGTATTAGGGTTCACATGGGGCCCAACATCTCTATTGGCTTGAGCCGTCATAGCTTGAGCCAATGATAGAAAAGCCGACCTAATTTGCACATCCGTCATAGCCGGGGGATCAACCGAAGCTTGATTACCTTGAAGAAATTGAGGACCTTGGGGAGGAACTCCCTCATTCACATTGTCCTCTTCCATGCTTATTGCATTCACCCTTCGTGTATTCATTTCCCGAAGACACAAGAGAAGGGTTAAGAAAATGACTTTATAGAGTTAAACTCTATGCATGGCATGACTTAAGAGTAATGAAATAAGTGAAATTTCTTAAACATCTTATAGCCTCTTATTCATAAATGTGGTGCGTTTCATGCTCATTAATAAGACTCTACTAGACGTGGTTTATGAGACATCATCCTAGAATCATTCTAAACCTTGTGTTCTGATACCAAGTTTGTCACGACCCAGGTGTACCCCCTAGATATAAGATGGCGTACTCGACCCCGAAGAGGTCTTATACAAGCCTGTAGCCTATCATAAACATAAGTAATAGAAATGGTGCGGAAATAAAACTTTTTATAAGCGAAGTCTTTTCATAAAATCAAAGGAAGTCTAAACATTGTCTTAATAACCATCTAATACAATCGAGTATCAATAAGGGTCACAGCCCTTTACAACATATTCTCAAAAAGAGAATGTAAGAAAGAAACTAGAAAAGAACAACTCTCGTCCTCGAACCATGAGGACTCACCAAAAGTGTGGAGAGAATCAATCCAAGCTTTGACAATAGGAGAAGTACACCTCAACAATCGGGCCCTACACCTATAGAAAAATGTAGAAACTATGGGTTAGTACAAAATTGCACTAAGTATGGAATCCATGCATAAAAATCCTTAAAATATGCAAAAACGGACATTTTAGTTGAAACCGTGCACTTTATCAACTTGTAAGAATCATCATGCACATTAGTGTAAATACATAAGTCAAACATTTCACAAGCAACACTAAGCTATACTTGTGCAATGCATAGATAAGATCCCATAATCCTATCTAATACTAGTACCACTTTTAGGCGACCATGTTCATGCACATCATACCTTGACCTCATCCATAGCCAACACTCATAGACAAGGAGATATTTATGTTCATTGATTTGTAACAAGGAAAGCCACTCTTAACAACAATCCATATCATACATGCATAAATTCACACACCTTCATAGCATAAGAAAACTACACCATAAATCCTTTCAAAGTCTACCTGTGCAATGCATGAATGAAGTCCCATACCCCCATTCTCACTAAGTAGAGCTTATTGAAAAGTCATAAGTGTAGTCCATGTTCATGTTCATGTAGGGAAATAGACTTAACCGACATAGACCATGTGAGCTACATGGAATCCGATGTCATGTCCCACACCGAAAAAAGATGTCCTACTTACCTAAGGTAGAACTAAATGTATTAGCTTTAAGGTGGATCCACTAGCTAAAGATCTATGTGGGCACATAGTTACGGGATACATAGATTGCTTCTAGAAACCCCAAACCCTATTGAATTGACGGGGGAGCTTCTATCTCATGAGATTATTTTAGATGACCCGGCCTTTTGAATTGACGGGAGGGTCTCTACCTCACATTCCATATCCACTCAGTGCTAAGCATTACTTCCCCAAAATTTATATGTATAGTCTTGAATTGAATTTACATACATGAAGGAGTGTCTTACCCTCCATCCAACACAACTCATAAAATGGCTCATAGATTCAAATAGGTGAGAATGAACTTTCAACCTTAGAATCGTTATTATGTGAGTAAACCTTTCACATCGTATTCATATTGTGTTCATGAGAATAGCCTTTTAATCAACACAACAAGATTATCATAGTCATAGACATTTCATGCATAGTCATGTGTAAGGGTATGGGGAGAATAATCTTTCAACAAAACCACAATTACACCATAGTCATAAGATCTTCACTCTCTAAGTGAATCATAAGCTTATACACAATTCCCATAAACACGTACAAACCCTCATAATTTGCCCTTAAAGGACCATAAATCACATTCAACCCAAACATCTAGAATTTCTACACTAGATATGGAGAATATCACGATTCAATAAACTCAATCAAAGTAGACATAATCTATTCACATGCTTCTATAATCAGTCAACCCACATCATGAAATCACAATTTAGCAATATAGGGGATTCATGGGTTCTTGGGGGGATTTCATCATAAATCAACAATAAATCATCAATTCAATCACAATCCATCATAAATCAACCATTGAAAACATTTTAGAGAGGAACCCATGACTTAGAGTGAAACCCTAGATTTTTGGGGAAATTGAAAGCTTTGAAATCTAGTTTTGAAGGGACTCTATGGGTGGAAGCTACCCATAGACGAAAAGCCACCATTCCTTAAGATGATTCTTCAAGAAATTTGAGGAAGAAGCCTTGATTTCCTTCAACCCTAGCTCCAATTCTACTCTTCTTCTTCTTTGAGTTTTAGAGATAGAATATTGTGAGGAAAATGAACTTTCGGTTTGATTTGGGTGTTTATGAATAATGACTTACTTTAGGGAATTTTGACTTAAAAGCAACTTATATAGTGACCCCCAAACTTACCCAAAACGACTTCACTTTGATTGGACTTAAAAAGGAAAAGACTTAATTAACCCTCACTTAAGTGACCCTACCCAGGTGCCACGAGGGTCCCCACGAGCCGTGGTCCCACTCGTGAAGTTGGGGCAGTAGCTAGGCATTTGGTGCCATGAGCTCACAAGCCCAAGGCATTCCCACGAGGGGATCCACGAGACGTGGTCAAGACCACTGGTTGTGGTCCCTTTCGTGGACCTTGAGGCAGTAGCTGCTACTTGGGGCTTTAAGCTCACTTGCCCAAGGTATCTTCACGAGGGGCTCCACGAGTTGTGATCAAGACCACTGGTCGTGGTCCCTCTCGTGGACCTTGAGGCAGTAGCTAGGCCACTTTGTGGCTACTCCTCATTGGCCAAGGCAACTCCACGAGGCCTCTCACGAGCTGTGGTTAAGACCAATGGCCGTGGTGATGACCGTGAAGTTGGGGTAGTGTGCTCCAAGGTTGGGGTAGCCTTGGCCTTTGGCCTTGGCTTGGCCCCTCTACCTTGGCATTTGCCTTTTGGCCTTGACTCTTGTAGCCCTCATTTCGACTCTAGATGGTCTACTAATCTATGAAGAGTAATTTTATGATTTTAGCCCTTACGTTTAGCTCTAGGTTAGCCTACTAGATTCTGGAGTGTTACAATGAGTTATATATATATTATTGGGATTTGGGAGTAGTATTGATCACCTATATGTGGATAAGTTCAGACAACTCAAAATCCTTATAAACCATGTATGCCAACATGGGTAAAAGATCATACTTTTTCCATGATTCCTTATTGCTTTTAAGCATAGCTTAGTGGATCCATTTAATTTAGGATGTCTTATACTCCGGCAAGGTATACGACAATTCTGGTAGTGTGTGCAAGACGTTGTATCATCACATAGCTCATAGTGATGGTTGTCGGTTAGAGAATCTACCAAATAAGAGTAAAGGGTTTATTATTGTATTTTCACATACATTGAGCTATTATCTATTGTTTTAAAAGCTTTCTTTATACAACATCTATATTGTTGCTTTTATATTGAGTTGAGATGAGGTGAGTATGTTTTCTTTTTTATCAATTCAAGCTTATGTCATGTTTTAGTGCTCCCCTTACATGCACGTACATTCAATGTACTGACGCCATTTGGCCTGCATCCTTTCATGATGCAGATTTAGGTATTCAGGATCATCAACAAGGGCTCCGTTAATACCATGCGCAGTTTCAGATTTACTTTGGTGAGCCTCCTTGCTTTCGGAGGGTTCCACATTTACTTTCAGTCTTGTTAGGATATCGTGGGTCTTGTCCCGACTTCCATCATAGTTATTAGAGGCTTCGTAGACAATAGTAGTTGAAGAGTCTTTTCTCATCTCCTTTGTGATGTTTTAAAGACTTGAGTTGTACAATTATGTTTTGAGTATTTTCAGAGTATAGTGAGTTAAACTATCTTATTAATGATATCTTTATGAGTTGAGTTTGTTTTGAGATTTCTATTTCAACTGAGTAAGTCTTATGCTGAGTAATGAGTCAGGTCAAAGGTTCGCTTGGGGACCAGCAATGGTTCTCGAGTGGTGGCACGTCCAGGGTGTAGGCTCAGGGTGTAACAATTATCTATTAAATTAATACAACTTAATGAAAAAATGATTTATTTTATTATAAATTTTATTTTTAGTATTAAACTTAGTTAGAAAAGAAAGATATTTAAAAAAATGCAGGACGGAGTAAGACGGGTTGAAAAAGCAAAAAGTTATTAGCATGTGCGGATTTAAATTTTTACAGGTTAAGCTCAATCCGCCCCACACTGCCCCATTGTCATCCCTATTTTACCAGACTAAGGAGGCCGAGTACTTTTTTTTGGAAAAATTAATTTTAAATATAATTAACCTCTTTAGTTCAGTAATAAATAAAAAAAGAACAATATTAAGGGTGTGTTTGGTATGGAGGAAAATGTTTTCCAATTTTCCCATGTTTGGTTGGCATAAAATGTTTGGAAAATGTTTTCCAAATCAACTCATACCTCAAATTTAAGGAAAATGACTTTCCTTCAAAAATTAAGGAAAACATTTTTCAAAACTCTACTTCGTCATTTCTTTTTTTTCTTACCCTACTCATACCCAGTACCCGACCCTCCCCATTCAAAAAAAATTGTTTTGGAAAATATTTCAAATTTAAAAAAAAAAATCATTTTTTACGCCACCCCCACCCCTCTCCTTGCCCCTCCCCCCATAAAAAAATTTAAAATATTTTAAATTTTAAGAAATTTCATTTTTTATGTCATCCTTAGCCGTCGTCCCCCCCTCCCCCCCAGTGACCCCGTCAATTCTTTAAAAAAAAATATTTTTGAAAAAAGTTTTCCTGGTCAGGCTCTGGGTCGAAAGTCTGGGTCGGATTTTGGAACAGTTATCGGAGTCTTGTCCTAGTTTGGGTGTCGGATTGGGTACTAGATCAATTATCGAGGTTGATTTTCGGATCATAAATTATTTTCCTATAGAGTATTTTTTAGTCTCAAATAGAAAATAAAAGATATTTTTTGAAAAATATATTTTTCATTCACCAAGCAAACATCAAAAATATTTTCTACTCACCAACCAAACATGAGAAAATAAGTTAGAAATCCACTTATTTTCTGGAAAAACATTTTCCACGTAAAACATTTTCCTTTCTACCAAACACACTCTTAATTTAACAAAATCAACCTCATTTCCTAGGCCACCTGACCACTACTCAGCCTCCTGCCGGCATCCAACAGCTGGAAACCTCTTCAAAAAGGTTTTTTTTTTTCCTTTCAAATATACTTCCTCTGTCCCTAATTACTTATCCACTTTTAAATTGATTATTGATATAGTGAATTTACCATTTTATCCCTATTAATTATGAAGTGGATGAATTAAAAATTAGAATTTTCAAGAAATTTTCCTTTTTCAAAGTAATTAATTGGAGGTATAATTGATAAAAATATTTTATCCTTTTTTGATTTGTCAAAATAAATAAGTAATTAGGAATAATTAAAAATAAATAGACACGTAATTAGGAATAGAGGGAGTATGGACGATAGGAAACAGTTGACTAGTACCAATTAAAAATGGAACATGCTAGGCGGATAGATTCGATGGTATTGGGATTTGAAGCTCACTAATTAATGTAAACCTACCACATACATAAATCTAGTGTCCATTAGGTTGGTCCATTTGAAATGTTCTTTTTGGCTCATATTCTATTAAATATAATTATTTTTAAAAATACATAAAAAAAGATAAAACAAGAGAAAATTACACCCCTTCATTTCAAACATAATGTAATTAAATTATTCATGAGAATCATGACAAAGTAACGAGTATTTTTCATTTTTTAAATTAAAAATTTATATTTGAGTTTCAAATATGAAATATTTTCTGCTAAGAAGCGCTTTACTTTCTATATAAAACTTCCTAACATGAATCAGATAAGTAGGAAAATAAAGATACATAAATTAGAGACAATATATATATAATTGGCGAGTAGGTTGGATTCTACTATATGATAAATGGGAATTAATAACCACATACCTGGTCAACATGTGGTCTTTAAACATAATTTTGAGGGTAGTATGGTCATTTTGTTACTTTTGTGAATTGTGTAGCTTAAAAAGTGGGCTTCTTTGCTTTTTAAGGCCTCAAATGACAAAAATATTGTTGGCCAAACAACTGAATTTCATTGTACTTTCAATTTAGTTTTTGCGCAATTGGACAAATTTGTCCATATCATCATTCATTATTATATATTTTTATAAACCATCTGCCAAAAAAAGAAAAGAAAAGATATTTAATAAATGTTGAAATCGTTAGCTTATCATTCTTCCTTTTCAATTTATATGACTCACTTTTATTTTTAGTTAATTTCTAAAAGAAAGTCATATTTTATATTTGGTAACAATTAAACTCTAAAATGTCCATTTTATTCATAATGAAATGATTTATAGTCACACAAATATTTATGACTTATTTAAGACCATAAGTTTCACAAGTCTTTATTTTTGCTTAAACTACATGTCAAATCAAACTACATCACATAGATTTGGGCTAGAAGTGGGCACCTCTTAGTTGACATAGCTGCTTCTAGCCGAGGGTTTTTATGAAGTTTCTGTATTTTCTACATTTTAATTTGTTTGTTTTACTCGTTTTTTAGTTTGCTATAAATTTTATAATTACGTAAGAAAATACTACAAATCACAATAATTAACAACTTAAAATATTTTAAAGATATATAAAAAAATGGTTGACCACAAAATTTTATCGGTACAATATAAATTGGAATAAAAAAAGTAACATATATTATTTTACAATATTGTAAAAAAAGTAATATCAGTAACAACGTTAAACATATTAAAAAACAAAAAAAAATAGTTGACTCTCAAAAATTCAATAAATGTCAGATAAACTGAGACAGAAGAAGTAACATATATACTATTTACAAATTACATAAAAAAAACACAATAAATTGTAATAATTAACAACTTAAAATATTTAAAAAGCATATAAACAATTTGACTAGCTCTTGAAATTCTATCCGTGTACTTCAATTGGGATAGGGGGAGTAATGCTTATTATTTTTTAAAAATTAAATCATTATAATTAACAACTCCAATAAAATTTTGGATCAAATCTCCAAATTTCATCTGTATCACATAAATTAAGATATAAAAAATAATGGAAAAATTAGCAAACTAGTCAAAAAATTAAACTTAATTAGTAAAAACCTCCATACTTTATAAATATTAGTAAAAATGTCAAAATGTCATTATTTTAGAAAGGGAAAAGGGTCAAATATTGCCCTAAACTATTCAAAAAGGTCTAGATATACCCCCCATTTAAAGTTTGGCTCACTCATGCCCTCGACGTCCAACTTTCAAATGGAATTGCCACGTCATTTTTACATTACCACGTGGCATTGGAAAAGGGGCAAATATATCCCTAAACTATTCAGAAAGGTCTAGATATACCCCTCTTTTAAATAAACTACCCGACCCGTTTTCAACAATTTTTTTAAAATTTTTATTTTTTTTGGTAAATCCCGAAAATGAGTAATTGACTAATAAAAAATAGGAAAAATATATAAAATTAACGCCAAAAATTCACAAATAAATATAGTAACCTTAAATTCAACAATTTCAACAATTTTTTAAAATTTTTATTTTTTTTGATAAATCCCGAAAATGAGTAATTGATTAATAAAAAATATGAAAAATATAACCTAAAAATTCAGCATAAAGTCATTTTCATATTTTTCATATTTTCATATTTTTTATTGATCAATTACTCATTTTCGTGATTTATCGGGAAAAAAAAATTTAAAAATTGTTGAAATTGTTGAATTTAAGGTTACTATTTTAATTTGTGAATTTTTGGCGTTAATTTTTTTTTTTTCATATTTTCTATTTTTTTCTTAGTCAATTACTCATTTTCGGGATTTACCCAAAAAAAATAATATTTTTAAAAAAATTGTTGAAAATGGGTCGGGGTAGTTTATTTAAAAGGGGGGGGGGGTATATCTAGACCTTTTCGAATAGTTTAGGGGTATATTTGACCCTTTTTCAATGCCACGTGGTAATGTAAAAATGACGTGGCAATTCCATTTGGCGTTTAACGCCCATAAGGGCATATCTAGATGAAAAGTTGGACGGCGAGGGCACAAGTGAGCCAAACTTTAAACGGGGGGTATAGCTAGACCTTTTCGAATAGTTTAGGGGCATATTTGACCCTTTTTCCTTTTAGAAAAGATTGTGTATCGTAATTTACTTCCTATTTTATCTCACCTTAATTACACATTTTCCAACTAATTCTCTCTCATGTGTTTTAAAAAAAGTGAATATTTCCATCTTTCAATTTTTCTCCATTTTAAAGCCCGCCTCTCTCTATTCCTTCTTGTTTGTTTTTTTTTTCTTTTAGAAATTGAAAAATATATTTTATAAAGATATTCACACAATCCCTTTGATTAAGGTATGCATCTTTATCCCTTTTTTAAGATTTGTTTTATGATTTTATTTTATTTTAACGTTCAAAATTGTTGTATGTAATTGAAATCATGTTTAGAGTTTGATAAACTCTAAATTACTCTCCAATGGCAGAATATAAGAGAATTACTAGAGGTATCCAACTTAATCAACAATTTTCTAGCGATTTTTCATCATTTAATCTACGTATTACTCAAGAAATAGCAGATAATGTAGGACCCGCTGCTAAAATGATGGAAGAGAGACGATTGAAATATTATTGTGGATATTTTGTTAGTTTTGATAAAATACCACATATTTGGAATCACCCTTTTCTAGGTATGTACATTGGTATGTATTCAGGATATTTTTATACTTTAGATAGTGATGCTATTTCAGATTGTATTAATGAATTCTCGTTGGATGGTTTTGTATTCATCATGGTATATTTGTTGTATTTGCATTGTGTGATTTTATAAGTTACTGTACTAATAGGTTTTTGTATTCACTATGCTCTGTATATCATTTTCTAGTTATGTACATTGTAAGATTGTTGTTTTTATCCAATTAAGTAAAGATACATATTAACTGATACATTTGTATTCCTTTAAAACAAATAGTGGTGATATTTCATATTGTATTCACTCCTTATTATTTGATTGTTTTGTATTCATTATGGCATATTTGTTGTAGTTGTGTTATGAGCTTTACAAGTTATGGCATATTTGTTGTAGTTGTGTTATGAGCTTTACAAGTTATGGCATATTTGTTGTAGTTGTGTTATGAGCTTTACAAGTTACTGTATTTACATGTGTTTGTATTCATTATGTTATGTGTATCATTTTCTAGTAATAGAAATTGCAAAAGTGTTGTTTGTATCCAGTCAAGTTAAGATACATATTAACTTTATACATTTGTATTTGTTTTAAACAAACAGTGATGTTTTTTCAAATTCTATTCAATATGGCATATTTGGTGTATTCATTAGATCATAATAATTATTGTATTGTTCTGTTGTGGATTATAAGTTACATTATGGTATAAATTTGTATTTATGTGATGTGGTTTCTAAGATACAATGTAGTTCAATAAACAAAAAACAAATAACCAAATAAATAAACGAAAATACAGTACCAATGTCGTAAAAAATTGTACCCGCTGCAATTTACTTTTCGTAGGGATACAATTTGATTTAAAAAATTAAAAGCAAACAACCAATGAAAAAAACATGTCTTCAAACAATCCATTATTATTTTTGTATTTAACAAGCAAAAAAATTCAACGAATTCACCAAAACTAATTATTCATACGTTGTTCATAATACATACAATTTACAATGAAAATAGATACAATTTACAATTATGTAAAAAAATGCATATCAAGATTATAATCAATTAGAAAGAAATTAAGGATGAAGCAATTAACTAATACATGGTCCAATTTGTATTCTACCAATTTTATCGAACTTCCAGCAGAAAAATCCTTCTCCAAAGCTACTTGTCAACAATTTTTTTTGTCCTATTTCGTTCAAATCTATCATACCAAACATAATTTTTTTTATAGATTTTAATCAAAATAAATTGATTGAATATCGATAATGAGAAAATTGATCAACAATGGAGTCGCCGATGAAGTACTCAGTTTTGATTTTTGTAACTGATGAGACTTTTAAGGGATTGTTCCTTTTTAAAATTATTCTCTCCCCTAAATTTCTCCTTTCTTTTATTTAACAATTGTATTCTTTCAATTAAAACAAGTAATAAAAACTTAAATAAGATACATAATAAATTATTTTTTGACATTTTTACTAAATATTGAAAGCGTTGACAATGAATCATATTAAATGTTAAAATATTAACATTTTGAAAAATTTCTCAAAAATAATATATATTGGGCCCATACTAGCAAGAGCGCTCCTATATCTAGTAGTACCGCTAAAAGTAGGTATCTATCTATATACCGTCATGAAGTAACTAAAACGTGAGTAAATAAAGTCATCTACTATTTAATAAGTGAAAGTTTGGTGGTACAGCGAAGGGTATTTAATAGTTGCTTGGTCATTTAATTAATTAATTGGGGAATTAAGATTATTTTATCATTTTAAAGAATAGAGGAAAGGAGTTTTGTTCTCTATAAATACATTGGCTAAATGATAAGAACATACCAAGTAAAAACAAAGAGCATAGAATAAAAAATGGGTAGCATGGCTGAGAAATGGGAGGAACTTAGTGGGAAAAACAAATGGGAGGGGCTATTAAACCCATTGGATGTTGATCTTCGTAAATACATCATTCAATATGGAGAATTAGCTCACGTAACTTATGACACTTTCATTTTGGAAAAAGCATCGAAATATGCAGGAGCTAGTAGATACTCGATGGAACATCTTTTGTCTAAGGCTGGCCTTGATCCATCGAAGTATCGCGTAACCAAATATTTCTATGGTACCTCATCTATGCCACTTCCTGATGCTTTCATTACGAAATCATTGTCAAGGGAAGCATGGATTAAGGAATCAAATTTTATGGGATATATTGCTGTGGCTACTGATGAAGGTAAAGTTTCACTAGGAAGGAGGGATATTGTGATTGCTTGGAGAGGAACAATTCAGACACTGAAGTGGGTTAATGACCTTCAATTTATACTAATTCCAGGACCAGAAGTATTTGGTAAAGGAGGTTTACTTCCATTGGTGCATCATGGCTTCTACAACATTTATACATCAGAAAGTGCAATCGATCAAAGTTTAATCAAGCGAGTGCTAGAGACCAGGTACATATTAAATATTCTGACAGTTGAAGCGTATGATCATCTCACTATAAATTAGTAAAAATATTCATGTTTTCAGGTCCTTGAAGAAGTGAAAAGATTGGTTAAGGAATACAAGGACGACGAGGTCAGTATAACAGTGGCTGGACATAGCCTAGGTGCATCACTTGCAACTCTAAATGCAGTCGACATAGCTTACAACGGAATCAATAAAACAAGCAGTGGGAAGGAATTTTCAGTGACAACTTTTGTATTCGCAAGTCCTAAAGTTGGAGATCTCAATTTTGTTAACACATTTAACAAATTGAAAAACCTTCACATCATGAGAATTCATAACTTATTAGATATTGTACCAAAATACCCACCCATTGGGTATTTCGATGTTGGACAGGAAATAATAATTGACACCACAAAATCCCCCTATTTGAAATTGAATCCTGGGGACCCACACACTAGGCATAGTTTGGAAGGTTACTTGCACGGAATTGATGGTACTCAAGGAATTGGACCTTTAGATGGTTTTAAACTATAGGTGAATCGCGATCTCGCACTTGTGAACAGGATATGAAACATCTTAAAAGATGAATATTTGGTACCTGGAGCTTGGTGGGTCGAGAAGCACAATGGGATGGTTAAATAAGATGGAAAATGGATTCTCATGGATTGCGAGGAGTATGAGTTTTACGAGATTTATGGTTTAATTTTACGTGTCGTTTTAATTTATTTCTTTTCATGTAATGTTTTAATAAATGATTTTCCGTGAGCTTGAGAAAAAGAACCATATATATATATATATATATATATATATATATATATATATATATATATATATATCAAATCAACTGTAATGGTGTGTTTTGGAAGATGAATAAAATTGTTTTGTTAAAAAAAATATATAAGGAAAATGAGTGTTGCAATAACGTCTGTACGCTTAAAGCTGAAAGGAGCCACGGCGGGGCGATATATATATATATATATATATATACTAGATAATGTGGCCCGTGCTATTAATATAAATGGTATGTTTTGGGGCTAATAACCGAGTTTTTGAAGCGATTGTTTGTGTGGATAAAGGAATAAGTTTTTTATCACAAACATGTACTTTCTTTGACGCTATTTAAGGCATAATAAGACTACCCACATACAACATTTTTGAAATATTTTATGTTGTCAATTATCATGATTTATAGTATTCTTACGATAGATTCACTTCAAGAATCAGTGGAATTTTTTGTATTTTTTTCAAAACATATTTTATATTGTCAATTATAATGATTTATAGTATTTTTACGCAATTTTTAAATATAAAAATAAAATAAAAAATAAGACAAATAAACTAAAATGGACCCAATTTATGTTATTTTTGTTGTCTCAATTTATGTGACACAAATGAAATTTGGAGAGTCATCCAAATTTTCATATTTAAAAAAATGTTTTAAGTTATTAATTATTGTGATTTATGATATTTTTATTTAACTTTCAAATAACGTACATTACTGGTCACTTTGTCCTAATTTATGTGATATGGATAAAATTACAAAATTAACCCTTTTAAAATGTCTTTCAGATATTTTAAGTTGTTAATTATTATTATTTATAATACTTTTTTGGTAATTTCAAAATGTTATGTGTTGTTTTTTCTGTCCCAATATATGTGAGCCTGATAGAATTCTGAGAGTCAACGTATTGTATTATATAGCTTTTAAATATTTTAAATTGGTAATTATTGTAATTTTTAATGCTTTTTAAGTCATTTGTAAATGATAGATGTTGTTTCCTTGATTGGGACTTTTCCATTTGTGACACATATATATAGATATTTGGTGCCCGTGCCAGTACGGGCCCAATAAATATTAATTTTTTAAAATTTATGTGATATAAATGGAATTTGAAGATCAGTCAATTTTTTTATATGTTTTCTTAAAAATATATTTGAAGTTATTAAATTGTTGTGATTTATAGTATTTTTGCGTTAGTTTTGAATACTATAGGTTACTCATATTTCAATTCACATGAATAATCATAAATTTTTTCAGTTGTTAATTTATTTTGAATTCTAGAAATTTTGACGTTATTTTCAAATAGTACATGTTACTTATTCTATTCCAATTAGTCAACCAAATTTCTTATATGATTTAAAAATATTTTTAATTGCTAATTATTGTGATTTATAGCATCTTTTATGTAACTTTTAATAATATATAATTTGTTCAAATTCATATGACAATGATAAGATTTCAAGAGTCAACACAATAAAAATTTAAATTTTTTAAAAAGTTGTACCTCTAATATATTTTGTAGCTAAAATATACTCTCTCCGTCCACTTGTATTTGTCATGTTGCGCCTTTTGAAAGTCCATTTGACTAATTTTGAAAGTTAAATCAGATTGTATTAATTCGATATTCTTTTTTAAAAAATTAAATATGCAAAATCTATACAAAAAGTACTATAAATTGTAATTTTTTGCCTATGAATATGATGAAAAAACACATTGTAAAATATTAGTTAAAATTCTTATAGTTTGACTCTAAAAAGGAAATCATAACAATTAAAAGTGCATAGAGAGAGTAATAAATAGGTAATTAAATTTGAAGAAGTTTAAAATAAAAGGTTGGAAAAAAGAATTAGATAGACAACATATATTGAAAATTGAAAACATATAAATAATAAATGGGCCCAAATAAGGTCAAACTTTTTGGCTAATAAAGTAGTAGGTAATTAATGGTGTTAAATTGTTCAATAATATAAATATTCCCACTTATTATATATAGTAATTTAAAGGTACAACCATAAAAGAAGAATGTACAACACTATGAAGCACATATCATCCAACACTTGTCATGTGCTAAGTAGTAGATATTCCCACTTATTATATATTGTAATATAATATATGTGTGTGTGTTAGTTTAAGTTGTGGTTTTGAATAATCTATAATTATAAACTTGGTTGATGAAAGGACGTTGTTACATTTAAATACACTTCTAAAATTTTTGTCAAAGATCGATAGCCTGTTTGAATTAATTTATTTTAAATATTTTTAAGTCAAAATAAATTTTAATTACTTTTAAAGTATTTGAATAAATTTGTAAAGTATTTATAAGCACTTGATTTTAAACTAAAGTAACAACTTAGAATTTCTAACTTATTACTAACTAGTAAAATTATTCGCGCTTCGTGCGGCTATATGAAATATTTATAAGATAATAATATGTAATATTTATATTTAGGTTAATATCGAATATATAAGATAATATTGACATTTCTCTCCATATGTGATATCATACATTTTTTCATTTTTTTAAACATATAAAATAGAATATTTTTTAGCATTTACTTAAGTGCAAACTATTCATATGTATATAATAGAACAAAATATTCACCATGGTGAAGTAAATGGAATAAGAGGTAATATGTTGAAATAACAATATATTGCATTACATTGAAAATATTTTATATGTTTTAATTTCCTCTATCTTTTGTAGGAGTACTAATTATCTATACAAACTCTGATTTTGTAAAAACAATAAAATATTATGACTTTATTGTTACATTTGTTTATTATAATTTTTTAAACATTAATTAAATATTTATAAGAATTATGAAAAATGAAACATACAAAAGTTATGAATAATATTTAATAGTAGAAGTTACAAGTAAGATGAAGAGACATGAGTTATAAATCATTCAAATGTATAATTTTATTAGGAATTAAATGTATTAATTAATAATTATGCATTGATTTTATTTTTACAACAAATAAATGAAAATAAAGGGTAAAAATACAAAAAAATGAACAAAAAATAATAATAATTGATGACTGTATAAAAATTATAAATACATTTCAAACAAAAAAGAATGGTGACGAAAACAGATTGTTAACGTACGCAAAAAAAATGGCATCATGAAACTAATATTTTATTTTTCAATTACTTTTTCGCAAGTATAATAAAAATGAAACTCCTAATCATCATAATTTATTTATTTTTGTTGTTGAGGGATAATTATATTAATTGTGCTTTATAACAAAGAAAAAATAGAATAGTAAAGGATCAAATGATTAGCATTGACAATACATTTAGCTAAATTATTTATACAAATCAAAATTTAAAAAATTCTAGCAAAAGTAACTAAGTTACTGATACAAGTCAAAGTAAAAAAAAATCTAGAAAAAATAATCTCTAATTATGCTATATTTTTTTTTTCTCTTCTATCATCTTCATTTGCAAGTAGATCCGCCACCATATTTTGCTCCATATGTCAAACTCTTCATCATATGCAATCAATGAATAAATAAAATATCATATACCAAATAAAAGTAATTATAGCAAAAGAAAGAAAGAAATTTAACTATATGTAATATATTTGTATATTATTTTTTCAATATTACTAACAATACCAAATAATAATCATTTCTTGAAATCTAACAAATATTATTATCAAACTATATTATATCCGAAAAATTGACTATTAGAAAGAACAATTGCATACATACAACACATTGTTAATAATTACAAAGACATTTTTTTAATCATACTTACTTGATAGATGATAATACAAACATAAATAAAATATTAAGAAAGCATGTTTGAGTACATACAAATAAAAAGAAAGACTTGAGAATGAAATATATCTTACCTTCATGTACTTCTTTTTTGTTATATGTTAGTTAATTCACAAACAAATATGATGAAGAAGAGAAATGATAATTTTGTACGTGAATCTTCATGAAAGTAAATATGAATTTATATAGACAAAATAGAGGAAATGAAAAAATAAGGACTTGAGAATGAAATATTTATTAACTTCATGTACTTTTTTTTGTTACATGTTAGTTTCAGTCACAAACCAAATATGAATGTATATAGATAAAATAGAGGAAATGGAAAATTAAAGACTTGAGAATGAAATATTTCTTACTTTCATGTACTTCTTTTTGTTACAAACCAAACCAATATGATGAAGAAGAGAAAGGACAATTTTGAGTGTGAATCTTCATGAAACTAATATGAATTTATAGGTAAAATAGAGGAATACCATAAGACATCATAAACTTACAAATTTAAGTTTGGAGGTTATCAACATAAAAGTTATGAAAGTTATGAATATTATTAAAAGTAAAAATTAAAGAGGGGTAAGTCATGGGTAATAACTCTTTGTGAATAAATTAAAAAATAAAGGAAAAATGTTTAAAATATAAAAAAATTCTTATCATTTCAACATTAGAAGTAAGACAAACAAATAAAAAGAGTGTGTAGAGTTTTTGTTGTAAATGTTCCTCCAATAATAAAATATTTTATTTGTAATAACTTAAGTAATTTAATTTTACAATACAATAATTAATTTGAATTTAAAAAATCCAAAAAAGGTCCATTAATAAAATATTTATTTGTAATAAATTTAGTAATTTATTTTTACAATACAATAATTAATTCTTTTTTTTAAAAAAAGTCAATAAAGAAGAAAAAAAATAAATGCAAATGGAGGCCATAGAGAGGTGTCACATCACCTTGTCTATATTTCTCCTTTATATATAGATTTGACTTATAAGTCCAAAACCAAAAGTCAATTGAAATAGACTCTAATTACGTCTCAAAAGTTTTTTCTTTAAAAAACTATTTGTCAAATACAAACTACTTTAAAAGTACCATAGAAACAAAATACTTTTGAAAATAAGTTGATTTTAAAATTTTGGCAAACAAGCTATAAGATTTCTTGAAGTTTATTACTTTCAAGTAATTAGTGCGCTAAAAAATAATTTATTTCCACCAAAAGTCTTCCAAAAAGGAAAAATATAAAACCATTTATCATTCATATCCACGATACTATTAGAGGTATTTTAAGGACTCATTTCAAATAAATTATTTGAAATTAGATTGATTTGAAGTTAAAAATTTTATTGGGTCATTCGCAGAAAGCATCTATTTTTTGGAATGATATTTAATTTTTATCATTTATCATTTTAAATAATAAAAAATTACTGAAATAACTCTAAAATTAAAAAACAAAAATAAATTCTCAAGTTGCTCAAGCCTCAAGGAGATTGACGGGACCAGGGAAGAATAAGAGGAAAAGATGAAGGCATTATAAATGGAAGAGATTTATTTTGCAAAAAAGAAGCGGAAGATAGTTGGTTAATTATTATATATAATACGTTAAACAACAAAAAAAGGGTTGGTAAAAAGATTTTGAAAAGGAGTAACTTAGATCTTAGGACGACTGAGGCATAAGTTTAGTTTTAGAATGTTACGCTTATATCCTAAAAATTTCATAATTTGTAACTTATGTCATATTTATAAAACTTATTATAATAAAATCTTATACCTTAAAAGGTTCATAGCCTACAAATGATGTCATATAAGATATAATTTAGTTCATGTAAAACTTAATTTTGATAGAAGTATTCATTCAATTTCGAAACCTATAAAGTTATGTCTTAAGATCGAGTAATAGCTTATTCCTACAGAGTTTTTGTTGGTTTAAATGTGTCTTGCAAATTAGATACTACACAACTTGTATAGGGTAAAGAAAAAGTTTTCTGTCTTGTGAAATTTAGTCATATATAAGAGTATTTTGAGTTAATATCTCAAAAGATCACTCAACTTTGAGAATTTATCTAGCAAAGTCATTAAACTTTATTTTGTATCAATAAAATCACTCAATCAAATTTATTATTAAAAAAAAATTGACATAGCAAAATAAATCACTCGTATATTTTTATATCATGTAAATACAAATTAATGAAATTAAAAACAATTTGGACAAACTTAATGACCGAAACAATTTTTTTTAATGATATTGTTGTATAATTTATGTCTTGATTTAATAAATAAATGATTTTTTTTTCTTAGTGAAACATATTTTGGTATTATTGTAATACCATAATATTTAGTTTGCCTCCTCAATAAAAAATGAGTACAAGTACTTACACAAAACAACAAATTTAATACAAAACAGGAAGAAAAACAATAAACACATGGCGGAAATAGAACAAGTATTTATTAATTAAGTTCTTCGGCGTGTAATTTATTTAGATGTTTTTTGCTATATATAATAAGTAAAGATCTTGCTTTTCCTTCGCAATTCCACTGTTTGCTAACATTAGATTCGTTCAAGCTTTAAAAAAAATAATTTTCAAAATTGTTGATAAATAATTTGAAATTTGAAATTTGAAATTTGAAATTGTGTTTGGACATACATTTTAGTTGTTTTTTTTAAAAAAAAAATGTTTTGTGAGAGGAAGTCAGAAGTTCTTAATGAGATTTCTTTAATTTTATTTATTTGTGGGATTCATATTTACATGATATAAAAATAATAATTTATTTTGCTATGCCAATACTTTTTTCAGTGATAAATCTGATTGAGTGATTTTATTGATAGAAATGACTAAGTTTAGTGATTTTAATGATACAAAACAAAGTTCAATGACTTTACTAGATAAATTCTTAAAGTTGAGTGACCTTTTGTCACGACCCAGACCGTCGTGATTGACACTCACACTAACCCTCCGGTGGGAGAACCATTACTACAACCCGACTAAGCAACTTAACGAAAACTAGGCATTTAAAGATACGGAAGCAGATTTAAATGCTGAGATTATATAGAGTAAATTCCAAAGGTTTAAATAAACTAGCCAAACTAATGCGGAAGAACAACCCCTAGAACCTAAAAGTCATTGTACCAAAACTCTACTAACGACAAGTCTAAGAACAAGGGGTACAATCCCAAGACTAAACAAACACCTTAAACAAATAGTCTGAATCCGAAAAGAGTGGACTTAAACATGAAAGATCCATGACAGCCTGAAAAGAGTGGATTAAACAATAGTCATTACTATTGTACCAAAACTCTACTAATAAGAGTAAAGAGTATTTTAAGATATTTTTATACAGTATTGAGTTTTATCTCCTATTTTATAATGTTTTAAATATTGCATCTATCATGGTTTCTTTGTATTGAGTTGAGTTGAGGTGAGTATTTCTTTCAGCCATGTCAGTTTAGTTAGTTATTGCTTTCAGTCATTCTAGCTAGTTAATTGTTTACTCTAACCTTATCACATACTCGTACATTCAATGTATTGATGTCATTCGACCTGTATCATTTTATGATGCAGATGCAGGTGCTCAGGATCATCAATAGGTGTTTTGTTGAGATCATTTGATATTACAATCAGCTTTGGTGAGCCTTCTTATATTTCGAAGGCCTTCATAACTGTAAATTCATTCCCCTATATCCCAAATCCCAACCAAATTCATCCCCTCCAATTCTTTAACAAGGCAAAGAAGAAGAAGCTAGGGTTTTCATGTAAATTTTCCAATTCCTCCATTGATTCTAATCTTTGATCCTCATGGTATGTAAGGATTTCATCAATGGGTTCCATTCAACCATTGCATTACCAAAGGTTCTTCAATTCTCCACTTCCATTTCAACTAAGTCGATTCGGTTTTCATTCAATTCTTCATGTGTTCTATTTATGTTGATTCAATTGCTTGAATTTGATCTATTTTTTGACTCAATTACATGCTTTCCAAATGAAATCATATGAACCCACACATTAATTGTGATTTTTACTATGAACCCTAATTTGCATGGATTTTAAGAAAAGTTATGAATCAATGAATGATGTTTAATGATCATATGCATGATTTATGAAAAGGAATGACTTATGATCTAGGTTTTTAAAGATGAACATCAATAAAATTGTGGATGATTTTCTCACATATTAAGGGATCATCGCTTGGTGAAAGGTTTTCTCAGTTAGACTTCATTCAAGATTTAATGAGCTATTCTATGATGTTTTTAGCTTGGATTAGTAATTGAATTATGTTTTCCATGGATGATGATAACTTCGTGAAAAATACTATTCCTTTGGATTTAACTTAGCAACGAGTGAACTTTGAGGTGTAGGCTCAAATAGGGTAGTCTCTAGTAGCAACCTCTAGTTCCAAACTATGTGCCCCCGTAGGATGCCTTAAATGGACTAGCTAGTGGGTCCACTAAAGCATATGATATAATACAAAGTTCTACCTTGGCAAGTAGACCATCACTTCTCGATATGAAAGTTACATTGGACTTCATGTTATAGCTCGCATGATCTATTGTCGATTAAAGCTAATATCCCAAAAAATGAACAAAGTTGCTTAAAAAGGTTTTATGGAGCTTTCCTTATGATTTACGATGGGCTGACAATATTCATGATTCACGATTCTTCTTAAATGATATTTACTATGTTAGCTTGGTGTCATGTTTTATTATGTCCCCTTATGATCATGCCTCATGTTTTATTGCATTCTCCTCAAACATGGTACATTTCATGTACTAATGCATACTTGTGCATACATTATTTCCTTAATGTAGGGAATGACGACTCATCTCCTACAGTTCGTGACTAGTTTACTTATCTAATGACTTGAAGACTTGGTAAGTTCTCATACTCCAAGGATGACGTTGCCTTTATTTCTTTTCTTATGTATTTATGTTTTAGTTTCAGACATTGTACGTGGTGTACGTGTTACGTCCCGACACTCCATTTTTATATAATAGATGGATTGTCTAGACTTTGATATACTTTCGCTTATATGTCAAACTCTTTACTTCTTATGAGATTTCTTGTTTTTCTCTATTATGTTGTGTATATGTATGTCAAGTGGCTTGTGTAGGGCCTCTCAATGTCTTATATGCCATTCACTTCTAGAGCAATTCACTACCAAACACCTGTAATGACCCTCCAAGTTATTTCTGTGTTATGTCCGTCTTTTTATTGTTTAGATCATTCCTATAACAATTACCATTCATTTATGACTTACTAAGACCGACAGTTCGGTCAACAGGTCATTCGTTTAAATTTTGTGCTAGTTTCTGATTTTGGAGCTTCTGAATCTTGAACGGTTAACTTCGGTTAGATATTTAAGAAAACAGCCTGAGAATGCAATTTTATTGTGGTGGGACCCACCTTTCAGGAAAATGCCCTCTGCTTCCGGGTTCATCCCAAGCCCCTTATGGAATTTGACTTTAAATGGAGCTTAGGTGTGAGACCCACTTTTCATCGATATGACCTAATTTGGAAGTTTTGACTTCTCCATTAAGTCTGAATTGCCGAATTTGGTGGGGTAACATATTTCTTTTGTACGCCCGGGGTTATGAATGAATTCTGAGCACCCCATCGGGGTATTTTGGCATTGGCCAAAACCAGTTGATGTTCATCAGCTGGTGCAGAGCATGCTTTCCCTTCACGTTCACTAAGGGAGTTCAAAAACCAAATTGACCGATAAACCAAATCGAAAAAGTGTTATTGATTTATTGCTATTGGGATAAAGGTTTTTTTTTAACTGTGTTATAAATTTTTTATATAGAGTTATCAGTTCAACATTGGTTTTTAACATTGGGTAAACTGATATCCCATTAAGATTGTAGTAATTTACTACTTTTACATGTACATGAATATTAAATATTAATCTCAATATCTTACTAGTTACTGTCTTTTCCATTTAGCCTTCAATGCATACTTCACAGTGATTTTGAGTTCACAGCTTCACATTGTACAAATCGTCAAAACCTAAAGTAAGAACCCTATTCTCTTTGTGTTACTTGTATAGTTCTTTTCTCAGATATTATTGTTTCTATTTTATGAGCATTTGTAAAATTACATTATTATCTTGTCACGTCAAATTTATTTGAGAAGTCATTTATTTATTTTATAAGCATTTTCTTATTGGTTGAACTGAAAATTAAATCGTTAAGGATCAAAATCAATAAACCGACAAAAAATATCTTATTGCTTTAACATATTTTAAAACCAAAAATTGATAAATTGAAAATCGATAATACATAAAACTGAACTGAACCGACTAATGGACATCCCTACTTAAAAGTTAGAAGTTCACAAATTTCCATTACAATTTTTTTTTTAGATACTTTTATTAAACATGAAATTATTTTATTTATTAGAATTCTTATATTTGGTTCTACATTTTACTAGGACTTTTTACATATCAGTTAAAACAAGGAAATATTTAAGAAGTAAAGTTTTTGTAACACCTCAGATTCAAAAAGATGAAAAATTGCAGCTTTCTAAGATTTGATGTCAGTATCAACGGAGCCACCAATGGCTCATGGTCTGACACACAGTCCATAGGTAGGCCCGTGGTTGGCCAGCCTCAGTTTTCCAAAATTGTAAAAGTTTATGAATTTTCATACGGTTCACCAGGACGGCCCGTTGTCCATTGTACGAATTGTAGATAGATCTCATAGGTGAGTCCAAGACATAGAGAAATTTTAGGACTAAAGCTTCGGACCCACTGCGAAGATGCACGGCCTATAGGTAGATCCACAGTCCGTACATGGGTCCATCGTTGGGGGCCCAAACTTGAGTGGTCTCTGATCCCACCCATTATCAACTAGGACGGTTCGCGGTGTGACAAACGGAAAATAGGTCTGGTCGTTGGTGAGGACGATAGTTATTTTTAAGAAGGGATTTTGGGTCTTTTCCTAATTATACTAATACAATACTATGTTGCTTTACCTCCTATTAGAGACCCTATAAAATGTTTTTACCTCAAAATCTCCTAATTCAATTCATTCTTTGAAATTCCTAAAAGAAGAACAAGTTCACCCTCCCAAACATTTCTCTCTCTAAAGCTTGAAGAAGAAGACTGGGTTTCAAGTCATGTCTCCAAATTCAGCATTGATTGTAAATTCTTGGCATCAAGGTATGATAGTATTCACCTATGAAGTCCTTTCCTCCATAGGGGTCCTAAATTCTCCAATTTTTACAATGTAGAATCTCCAATAGAAGTTAGGGTTTTACTCAATCTCATGGGTTCTTTCCAATTATAATTTAATTGATTGATTTATGTTTTTATGCGTGGATTGAGATAATTGCTTGATTTTGAGTTCATGCGAACTCATGCATTATCAATGTTTTCTAGAATTGATCATATGATGAAACTTTTGAATCATGAAAGATGAGTTTTATGAAGATATGCATGTTCTTATGAAATTAATGAAAGTGATTTAAGACTTGCTTTGAGAGTTAAGCATCAATGTTGGTGTTGTTGTGAAAGGATTTCTCACATAAAGTATTCATAAGGTTTAAAGGTTTTCTCACTTAAGATGAATTAAGACTTAAGGAGCTATTCTAATGGAACTTAACTTGGATTGGCTACTTGATGTGCCCTTCCATGGATAATGAGGCAAGCGGAGATTACCCATGAGCTCTAATGATAAGACAAGTGGTGATTACCCATGTCTCATGAAAGATAAGAAAAGTTAAGACTAATGAATATTCCATGGGATTTATATTTAGCACCGAGTGGACAAGTGGAGATTACCCATGTCCCATAAACTATGCGCCACCATAGGTTTGTCTAGATAGACATTAGCTAGTGGATCCATGTAAGCTAGAAGTTCATGGTTTTCACCTTGGCAAGTGAGAACACCTCTTTTCGGGGTGTGATAGACACTGGATTTCACATTATAGCTCATGGTATCTATGTCGGCTAAAGGTAAATCTCCCACAATAATAAACTAAGGCTACTTCAAGAAGTATCTCACGAATAATTTAAAGATGTTAAGTTTGCATTGACCATGTTTTATGATCTATGTTTTCTAAGCCCTTTACCTTTTGATTTAGCTTGGTCATTGCATGTCATGTCATGAAAAGTCATTTTTTCACATGTTTTCTTATCTTTTATGCATTTCTATCATACTTGGTACATTCCATGTACTAACGCATACTCTTGCCTACATTCTTTCATTAATGTAGAGTCTGACACTCATGATTCACATATCTGTAGCTAGGGATCAATTTAGTAGATTGAATATTGGTGAGTCCTCATGTTCCAAGGACCGATCCTTTATATCACATTGTCTTTAATTATTAGCATTGTATGTGATGTACGGGTTATGTCCTGATCACACTTGGTGTACTAGATGGCTTTGAGATTATGCTAGACTTCCACTACAGTTTATAAACTCTTATGTTTTGAAATTGTCTTTTAAAATTTATTGATTTTCTATTATCTTGTATGATGTATGCTAAGTGACTTGTTTAGGGCCTGTCGGGATCCTATACGCCATGTAACGCCTAGGGTATACTTCGGGTCGTGACAGTTTTAGTCAACTTCAAATTTCTAAATATTAGGAGTTCTTATCGATTAAAATAAGTAAACTTTTTAATTGTTTTTAGAATTATAAATATTAAGATAATTATTAAATAAGAATTATTAGAAATATAAACTAATATTTGTTCTCAATATGATGTGGCATAATTTCATAGTAGCTGAATATTATTCTTTGTATCTAAACAAATCCTAAACTTAACTGAATCCTATACCCAAACCAAAACAAAGAAAAACCATATCTAATAAAAAAAATACGGCAAAACATTACTACGATTTATAATTAATATTATTTTATCACTTCAAAAAGTAAATAATATATATTTTTTAAATGGTGAAAAGACAATTTTGTCAAAAGTACAGTCTTTTAATGTATGCCCAAAAATTCCAAACAACATTTTTAAGGGTCTTCATGCTATTGATATAGTATAGATATACATAGTATTTTGTACTTCTCTTTAAAAAATTCAATAGTATAAGCTTAGTAGAAGACACGTGATTTGTCATGTCATCATAAGATGTTCATGCGACACATGATTTGTCATGTCATCGTGAGATGTTCATGAGTCACATGATTTTTCATATCATCGCGAGAAGTTCATGGGACACATATTTGTCATGTAAAGATATTTAAATAATCATTTTAAAAGATGAAATACAAAATTGACAGTTAATGTTAAATTTAAAGGATTATATATGCATTTGGTCAAAAATAAAGAAGGACTTACTGCCAATTAATATATTTGTGAGGGATAAAATTTATAAACTCTTTATAAGTGTAAGGTTTTTTTTTTTTTTAAAACTATAAAAGCTCCACTCTTCTTTCTTTATCCTTCAAAATCCAGCTTTCACTTAGACGCCAAACACTTTTTTTTCTCTGTGAAAGACCTCCATAAGCCTCTAATATCTTTCAATTATTTTGTTAAAGCTTTCACTTGTTATGTTATTTTTTATGAAAATAAAGTTACATTCTTATGAAATTAACATATAGGATGTTACTCAAAAGAGATTCTTGGATTGATTAATATAACTGTTCTTAGTAGGATGTAAGTTGCAAGTCATCTTCAGATACATATCTAATTTTTATTAAGAATGTTTCTGGAGATGGCTGGCTACCTGCATTCTAATAAGTGTTCATGAATGTTTCACTTGAGAAGTGTTTGCTCATGATAGATCTTGAATTCCCTTCATTAATGTTTAGGATAACCTATGCTTGCTATTCTACTGTGGTCTGTGGCAAGTCCATAACATGATATTTTTATGCTATGATAAAACTGGATCAAGATTTTATAGCTCTCATTCACACGTTGGTGCAATGTTGTTTTAATGTTCTTTCATAAATTGAAATTAAATCTATACAATTAATAGTTGTAAATTTTGGACCGGTTATTTATGTCAACAAAACTTTATATAACATATTCTTATATATGCTAACCATTGGACAAATGCCGGTAAGATTAAATGAAGCATTTTGACTTCTTTAAAAAAATCTAAAAATATTAATAAACTATTAAATTCAGTATCATGTTTGGTAACAAAATCCCTTTTTCCTTTTATATTAGAAAATTAATTGCTAGTTCCGTCAAATTATTACCATTTATTTCTTTTATAACATAAAAATCACCCATCTTTTGTTATATTATTCAAAAAGTTACTCAAGCTGGAAAGTGACAAATATTTGGCTAAATTTAACGACTTGATCTTGATTTTTAACCAAAAAAAAAAAAAAACTTAAATTCCCCAATTTATTTTTACCAAAAAATCTATTATTTAACCTAGTACCACTCCTAAAACCTCTTTATATGTTGAACAAATGTCATAAAGTTCCTTTTATATCATAAATAATTATATTTAACTATCAAAATGATAAATTCTTAAAGTAGATAGGGTTTGGAATAAGGAATGGGGGTAGATGTCTGTCCAGTTATATATTCGGGTGAACTTGTAACATTTACTTAAATAATGTATTTATTTTATTTTATCGATATGTTGACAAAGAAAAGAGACAATACATATATGTTAGTCTACTTAGTATTTCATTACATATCTATCTATATATAATAAGAGAGGAAAAAGTGATACACGTCAGCACCACAAAAAATACATTTTTAATGAAAATAATTTGAAAACAATTTCAAAAATTATGGTGATGTAACTGTAAAATTGTTTTTAATTCACATAATTTTATCATATTAAAAAAATTTAACTTAAATACGGTTAACTTTTTTTCAAACAAATTTTTGACGATCTTATTTAATGAACATTTAATATAATAACCATAACTTCTTAAATTTTGATAATTGATACGTATAAAACATTATATTTCTTTAATTTCAAAATAACTTTGCAAAATAAAAAAGATATCTATCTCTCTATATTTAATTTCAAAATAATCTTTGAAAATTTATATCTATATCTGTATCAATTTATTTTTAAAATGACTTTAAAGTAGTTTGTACAATTATATGAAAAATAATTTTAAAACAGTTCTAAAAAATAGAGTGATGTAAGTGTAAATATGTATTTAAATTAACTTGAATATCAAATAAGCAATTATATATAAAACTACTTTTCGGAAGAAAAATTATAACTCCCTTTTTATAGCACCAAAATATTTGTTTTTTCTTCTTTTTTTGTGTGAAAATTATCCTATTTTTAGTGCTAACTATTTTAACTATCTTTCCACATCTTCTCCTTATTTAAAAAGAGTTACCACCACAAAAATACAATCATTACTATTAAAAAAATCATTAATCAAAGAAAATTTAAAAACTAATTGGCATGAAAATTAATTAAAACTACTAGATCTTCATAGGGAAATTAAAATTTCATCTCGATCACATGCCTTATTAAAAAATATAACGAAAAGGCTTTCATTCATAAAAATTAAAAATAATAATAAAAAAAACAGAACCACGGTTTTTATAAATAAAAAAAAGCTCTAGCCATGACAAAATAGTAAATAATCAATTTAAAATTTAAATTTCAAATAATAATTAACCTTATCCCTAAAAAACAGTTAAACTTCATAAGCCATATCTGTGAAAAAATATTACTCTTAACTACATTATCATCCACATCTTTTTAAACCAACTCTTCAAAATATAAATTCAAAAATGTGTAACAAAAATAACATTAAAAAAAAATAAAATTGATTGCACTTGAGATCATAAAAGAAAATTGAGAGGAAGTATAGTAGTGTATTGTATGTATGTATGCCTTCTTTCTTAATTGTATGCCTTCTTTCTTAATTATTTTATGTGAAATTATTTGATTATGATTGAAGGGAAGGACCATCATCCTCTTCAGTGCAACGAGGAAGAAGAAGAAACTAATGATAAAGAAATGGAAGAATTTTATGATAGTGGACCATGTACGCCATCTTTTAATATTTTTAGTACATAATTATTGCTATGATAATTATTTCGTCGATTTAATACTCTGCATGACATCTAATATATATATATATATTTTTTTTTATTTTTTTTCATAATTTAGCCTTTTTCTGCTCATTTTTCTGCTAAATTAAAATGGTCTCTTTTTAAGTGATTTATTAGATTATTAGATGAATATACGTACTAAACTCAATTACCATTTAAATTTGGTTGGCGTTCCTTATTTATGTTATTTTCATATTCTTTTAATGATTCAATAAGTGTTTCATTTTGAAAGAATAAAATTAATATAAATAATGATGATGATGAAGAAAAATAAAATAAATATGAATATTGATGGGGAAGATGAAAGACTTGAGATGATTCGAAAATGAAAATGTCGTCATACCTTAGGTAATTATTGATATAATTTTTTACTTATTTTTATTTTTATTTTTTATTTTTAAAAAAAATTGTACTTTCCTCATTCTCCATCCTTCGATGATAATAAAAGTTATGCTAAAAAGTTATTAAATTTTAATCATAAAAGTTAATATGCTACATTCACTCTCTAATTTGGATGAGATTATATTTCATATAGTAATTAACATTACATTTGTTGAATTTAAATAATGAAAGAATTTTGATTAATGAAATAAAAGTATAATAAGAATTTCGTATAAGTTTGAAAGTAAGACGTTATATATTTATCTACATAATATTAGAAGGTGAGTAATAGAGAAGGACAATGATTTTTTTTTTTTAAAAGAACACATGACAAATGGTTATGAGAAAGTATTTTTATATGTACGAGAATTATTTCATAATCACAGTTTAGTAATGACATTATTTGAACTATAAATGAAATAAAAAATGAAAAAAAGTTCGTAAAAATATCACTGAAGAAAAAGAATAAAAAAAAAAGAATTATAATGTATAAATAAATCATGCAATATATAATATCATGTAACTTAATTCTTAATAGATAAAGTCAGGGATAAATAAAATTATATAAGAAATAATTTCTAGCAACACAATGAAAAATAAAATAAAAAAATTTAAAATTTCTATAGGAAATAAAATTATTTGAATATAATCTCAAATTCTATATTGAAAATAAAGTGGAGTGAAATTTTAGCATCTTATCACATATTATATAAAAAAAACACTTTGGTAGATTTTAATACGCAAAACTATTGAAAAAAGGAATATCTCTTTTTATATTTTGGATAGAAATTAAAATAACCTTATTTTTATTACATGTAAAATTCTATACGAGGAAAACTAATTAAACCATAGAACAAACAATATTTACAAAAATAGTATTATGAATAATATGAAAATTGTACAATGAATTCGCTTAAAACTAAAGTAACATAATGATTTTGTAACATCCCGACTTTTCAAAACGTATAAATTGACTCGTATCTTCGTGGAAAGACTAGGAGAGTGGGTAATAAATTAATAATGATGTGTTATGTGATATTTTAAGTGTTCAAGTGTTGTATCTCAAGTTTTGAAGTTAGGTAAGTGGAAAAATAAAAGTTGGCGAAAGTTACCGTAAATTCCTTTTTAAAGATTTGTCTGAAATTTGGGTCAAATGTCTCGGACATTTTCTCCCAATCTATTAAGAGTTATGATCCCCACGACCTATGAAATCGAAGGTCTACGAGTCTAGTTTCCAACGCATCCACCCGTTCATTCATACGACTTCAGAATGGAGAGATATTCGCATTTTTGCAAGACTGCGCAAGCAGGCAGGTGAGGTGGGTCCCCTAGGTCGGTGGAACTTTATATATATCATCTTCTTCGACTTTTCTTCATTTTTCCTTCATTTTCCTTAGTGAAGAACCAGAAAACTCACAAAACCTACAAAACCCACTTCTAGGACAAGCCAAGTTACTGATTTTCATGACTTAAGTCCTTGACAAAAGTTGTTCTACGCGTTGAGCTCGTCAACATGGTATAATTTGTTTTATCGATTTCCTAGCATATCGTACTTTGGTGTGTGGACAGTAGGGGTTTGGGCATATTTTCAAGTTTTGAGGTGTATTACAAACTTATAATCAAGGTAATACTCTTCTTTCATCGACTCTAGCTTTGATAAGTTGCAAATAGCAATTTGCGACGGAAATACATATCTTTTATCGGATTTTCGTTGTATCTTCTATTCTTTTGTGTTGATTATGATCCTGCCTTGTTGTAGTATCAAGGGGGGTTGTGATTAAAGTTATTAGGACACGTGAATTCAGCAAAAAAGGTATGTTAAGACTATTCCCTACTTACGTCATGTTTCCTTAAAGCTTAGAAGCAATGTATTTGGGTTGCTATCCTTGATATACTTGTAGCCGTGATTGTTGATTGTTGGCTGCTCGAGTTGATATAATCCTCCCTTGTCGGGATTCTTATTCAGTTAGTAGCGTCCCTATGTTGGACACGGCTTAGAGGCGATTTGTATAGGTTACGTATAACTAAATTGCTCGCTTTTAGCGATTGGATTGTTATTGTTGCCCTTGGTGGTATTGTGGTTAGCTGCAGGAATGTGATCTATGCCTAGAAGGGTTATGTTCTGCCTATAGGGCTATATGGATGCCTAAAAGGCTATGAGTTGCCTACGGGGCTATATTGATGCCTAGAAGGGCTATGAGTTGCCTACAGGGCTATATTGACGCCTAAGAAGGCTATGTGCTTCCTACAGGGCCATGTTGTTGCCTAAGAGGGCTATGAGTTGTCTATAAGCTATGTTGATTCCTAAGAGAGCTATGTGCTGCCTACGGGGCTATATTAATGCCTAAGAGGGCTATGTGACTTCCTACTGGGATATGGGACTACCGATAGGGTATATAGGCTGATTGACACCTTCCGGGCTTATGGGGCCCTGAGTAGGTGGTCTTGTGTGCTGTTTGTACCTGCCGAGCTTATGGGGGATTGATTAGGTTGTTGTTTTATTATTTTTGATAAGTTTAGATTTAGGAGCAGGTCATTACACTTATCTTATCCTTGATTTATTTATCAGATTATTCCAGTATATCAGGATACCTCATTATAGTTTATTGCCTTTCATACCCTGTAAATTATTTTGTACTGACGCCCCATTGCCTTGGGGGCGCTGCATTCATGCATGCAGGTCCAGACAGACGACGAGTAGAACTCCTCAGCAGTAGGATTGAATTTTATCCGATTGGCTAGCCCTTTCCTCCGGAGCTGCCAGTGTTGGGAGTTTGTTACCTTTTGTTGTATATATCTTTATGGGTAGGCTGGGGCCCTGTCCCCTAATCTTTACTACTCTTAGAGGCTTGCAGACTAGTGTGTGGGGTGTATAGCTATGTTATGGCCATACTGGCCTATGTTGTTGGTTTGCTGAAGCTTGTGAGTTGTTTGATGTATGTATTGATATATACCTGCTTTTAGTTTTGGTATAGATATCATGGTGGCTCAACGGCCCAATCAGGACTTCTATACTAGTTGACTATTTATTTATATGATCTCCTGGAGTAGCTGTTTCTTTTATAGATCAGTTGACAGGGGCCTTGCCGGCCAAGGGCTTAGTTTTAAACCGAGATTACTTGTTTGTTTTCTTGATTGCGTGTGGCTGCCATATGCGCTAGTAGCAAATGGTTCAGCAGGGTCGGCTCGGGCCTGAGTTTTGGCATTAGGAGCCAATTGCGCTCCTCGAGTTTGGGGCGTGACAGATTTAATACAAAAATTGTTATTAATAATTTTTACAATAAAGATTGTAGAACATATAATATTATTTGTACTAAGAGCACTTCACATAAATTCTATTATTTTTTTGTCGTTATCTTCTTTAAATATGTAATTCTTTTAATAATTTAATTTTTAAGTAAAATAACAGCGATTCGCACGGGCAGGTATACTAGTTCTATTTAATAGCAGTCCAAGAGTCTAGTTTTCATTAAATTTTCTATTTAATAACATTGTTATGTTATTCCATTTTAAAAGAGATAATACATCTATTAGTTACATGTAAATGATTGAATTGAATCATGATCTAGCTAGAGTTCCATCCTTTAGCCACTATTGTCAAATGGAATGTTAGTAGTTTCTTAAACTATGCACAATATCCACTTCCAAGGTCTATTTTTAGACATCCACATGCCAAAGTAGGTGCTTAACACTTAATAGGGCCAATGGTATATCCATGTAGAACAAAACGTAGTTAATTGAACAACTTATCAGAAAATTATACCGTGTATATTTAGATAAAAAATACTTTCATACTTATATATATTAAGCCTTTAATATCTTTCACGAAATATTTTGTTCCGCCAGATTTGTTTGCTTATATTATTTTGGTAAGTCAATATTATCTCTAAAACAATACTCCCTCTGACCCAATTCATGTGGCACCGTGTCACGACCCAAAGTATACCCTTGGGGTAACATGGCGTATAGAATCACGAGAGGTCCTACACAAGTTAGTTAGCATACATCATGCAAGATAATAGAATTTTAAAGAATTCAACAAGACAGTTTTATATCATAAAGAGTTTGACAAAAGCGAAAAACTAACATAAGTCTCAAATCCATCTAGTACATCATAAGGAAAGTGATGGGGACGTAACACATACATCACATTCAAGTCTGAGACGAAAATGACATAAAGCAATAAAGGAGTCTCGGTCCTCGGAACATGAGGACCCAAAAATCTTCAACCAAAGCATCCATGGGATGCCTAGTCACGAGTGTGCGGAATAGGAGCGTCGGACCATACATTAGTGAAACAATGTAGGTGTCACAACCCAAAAATAGATGTAATGGCACTCGTCTTATCCCACCAAGACAAGTCATCCTACAACCCAACCATTTTGATAAAGTGCGAAAATAAAATAAAAATAGAAGTTTAATGACAATTACTAATACGGATAATAAGTCAACTAAGTTAAATCCCTAAAACCTGGTTGTCACGTGCACAAACCTCTAATGTAAATAATAAAATTGAAATAAAATACGAAAGTCTCAAATGACGTTGTCTCTCAAGTAGAAAAAAAATCACAAATAGGAGTAAGAAGGTCCGTTGAGATGGCAAACAACTACCTCACAAATCTCCACAACAAGTCTCGGAAGAAGAGAATAGAAAATATCACGAAGATCCGGGCTCATAAGCTACAAAAAATTGTAAAAGCAAGGGGTGAGTACTAAACAACATGGTACTCAGCAAGTAAACTTTTAAACACAAGCTAAGGGAATAGAATACGGGTACTCCTGACACCCCAATCGAACCTCCACAACTACAACCTGCATCCAAACCAACCCAACCTAATAGTTCACAATTTACATAGAAGACAACTCAACAACAACACTCTAACAACTACATATCATTAACAACAAACTCAATATGCATCAGTCACAAGTTCCATCAAAAGACACTCACAATATCAATTTCACCAATGATAAAGATGTGCAAGGCAATGAAATGTAATGTCAAGTATAGTGATGCATGTTTGACCTAATAATACACACCCGATGTCTCACAGTCCGGACCCATGGGGATGCGTAATGAACCTAAAATCTAGTAGGTGAAACTAGAGCTTAACGAGTTTCATTTTGAGTTTAGTTTTGGGTTATGAGTTGTAAAGTATTGTCCCGAGCTAGGTTGATGGGTTAAACGTCAAGGTACGACTCCCTAAGGACCACCCTAAGGGTCCTTGAGGAGGACCCTAGCATAACCCCCAAGACCCCAAGGAAACTTGAATGTTGCCAAAAATGTGGTGATCTACGGAGGGGGGACCACTCCCCGTAGGTCCAACCACGACTCGTGGACCTGTTCCGTGGGTCAAGTCCCTCAAATTCAACCCCCAGCCACGAACCACGCCCATGCAGAAATATCTGTGGACCCATCCATGGTCTGTGGATGGGGTCTGTGGATCACACCTGTAAAAGCTGGTTTTGGTTCGGCTAAGGGGATGGTGGTTTGGTAAATTGTTTTTATAATTAGTTAAGTTGAGGGACGGTTATTTTGGGTTAATTATGGTATTTTAAGAGTATTAAAAGTATTAAATTCTATTTTCCAACCCAAATTAGAACTCACATCTCTTCTCAAAACTTTTCTCTCTAGAAACCTCCATTAGAGGTGAAGAATTCAAGCTCTCAAGGTCAAGACCTCACCATTTTCATCAAGTTTTGTGGATTTATTCTCTAAAAGGTATGGTAGTCTTCATCTTTGACTTAGTTTCTTTCAAGGAGCCAATTTCAAAGTGATTTCAAATCTCCAATGTTTCCCCAAAAACCCTAGTTTTCAATCTTAGCATGGGTTCGATGCTAAACGTTTTCCAAAGGCTTCATTGCATTTAATTATGAATGAATTGTGGATTTAAAGATGAATTAAGATGATTTGTCCCTTGAACCCATGTTTTCCCCCAAAATCCTAAGTTGTGATTTGTGATTGGAAATTGATTGAACCATAAAAGTATGTTAAATTTTTTATGTTTATATTGAAATAGTTATTGAATCATGTTAATTCCCTTATCTATTGTAGTATCTTAGATGTTTGGGTTGTCATTGATGTATAGCCTTGGAAGGCAATTTCACGAAGAATTTATGTATGAATTTTGATGTGAAGTATATGTGTGTGATCTCAATGAAAGAACTATGATCATGTTTAGAATGTAATTGTGTTGTGATTGAAAGCATATTTTCAATTAACACTCATGAATGATGATAAAGAATGTGAAGGGTTTCTATAATGTAATGCTATATCTTGAATTGGTAGGCTTATCCATCCTATACTTGTATAAATGAAAGTAATGTGGATTGATGTATCTTGAATTGGTAGCTTAAGGTATCCTTTTCTTGTATTGGTGAATGTGACCTTGAATGTTGTATCTTGAATTGGTAGGCTTAGGCATCCTCTTCTTGTGTAATGAATGTATCTTGACTTAATAAACATGAATCGGTAGACCTAATGGTGGTGCCCTTTTATGAGAATCTATGAATGAATGTAATGATGGACCTTGAATCTGTAGACCTAATGTTGGTAGCCCTTTCCTAAATGAACGATGAAGCATTCTAGGCTATGACATAAACCGGTAGATCTAATGTTGGTGGCCCTTTATGATGAGTTTAGGAACTAATGTGATGATGAACCTTGAATCGGTAGATTTTGTTTTTTTTTTTTAAAACCTCATTTGATTCTAACTATTTATTTTTCATGTCTCGTTGTTAAGTCACCAGAGATTGGTGAAATCTTGAAGTATAAAAGTAATTTCATTTCTAAACTCAATTTTCTCTTTCTCTTTTTTCTTTGCTCGTTCATTTTCTAAATAAATAACATGAACATTCAAGCTAAATATTCTGTAGTTCAATTTTTAAAAATTTGGTATATTTTTTAATTAAAAAATTTAATTATTAATGTTACATAATTTGATTTATAAAATTTTAATTCATCCATTCGTTGAGTTATTTTTTTAACTATGCGAAAAGAATATGAAAAACCGTCAGAACCGACAAAATTGATTTGTATAATTTTTCAATAAAATTGTGGACTTTTATTTAAGTGTATAATTGTCCCGAACAATTGAGATGGTCTTTTTAATTTTAAAAAAATCAAAAATTTCCTGAACCAAACCGAATAACCTTACATGTATGTAAATATATTTTATATATTAACAATATGGTAAAATTAATATATAATATATTTTGTAACATTTTCAAATATAAATATAACTTAGGTCCTAGGCTTCTGGTGACTGGATGACTTTGAGTATTGGCTCTTTAATTATCCTTTAATTAATTAGATTTAAAATTATAAGATAGTAAAAATACTTCATCAAACAATACCGCAAATCCTATGCAAGCACT
>NW_026020574.1:343438-386536 GCF_900185275.1 Solanum verrucosum
AGTGCTTGCATAGGATTTGCGGTATTGTTTGATGAAGTATTTATTTACTATCTTATAATTTTAAATCTAATTAATTAAAGGATAATTAAAGAGCCAATACTCAAAGTCATCCAGTCACCAGAAGCCTAGGACCTAAGTTATATTTATATTTGAAAATGTTACAAAATATATTTATATATTAATTTTACCATATTGTTAATATATAAATATATTTACATACATGTAAGGTTATTCGGTTTGGTTCAGGAAATTTTTGATTTTTTTAAAATTAAAAAAGACCATCTCAATTGTTCGGGACAATTATACACTTAAATAAAAGTCCACAATTTTATTGAAAAAATTATACAAATCAATTTTGTCGGTTCTGACGGTTTTTCATATTCTTTTCGCATAGTTAAAAAAATAACTCAACGAATGGATGAATTAAAATTTTATAAATCAAATTATGTAACATTAATAATTAAATTTTTTAATTAAAAAATATACCAAATTTTTTAAAAATTGAACTACAGAATATTTAGCTTGAATGTTCATGTTTATTTATTAGAAAATGAACGAGCAAAGAAAAAAGAGAAAGAGAAAATTGAGTTTAGAATGAAATTACTTTTATACTTCAAGATTTCACCAATCTCTGGTGACTTAACAACGAGACATGAAAAATAAATAGTAGAATCAAATGAGTTTAAAAAAAAAAAACAAAATCTACCGATTCAAGGTTCATCATCACATTAGTTCCTAGACTCATCATAAAGGGTCACCAACATTAGATTTACCGGTTCATGTCATAGCCTAGAATGCTTCATCGTTCATTTAGGAAAGGGCTACCAACATTAGGTCTACAGATTCAAGGTCCATCATTACATTCATTCATAGATTCCTCATAAAAGGGCAACCACCATTAGGTCTACCGATTCATGTTTATTAAGTCAAGATACATTCATTACACAAGAAGAGGATGCCTAAGCCTACCAATTCAAGATACAACATTCAAGGTCACATTCATCAATACAAGAAAAGGATACCTTAAGCTTACCAATTCAAGATACATCAATCCACATTACTTTCATTTATACAAGTATAGGATGCATAAGCCTACCAATTCAAGATATAGCATTACATTATAGAAACCCTTCACATTCTGTTATCATCATTCATGAGTGTTAATTGAGAATATGCTTTCAATCACAACACAATTACATTCTAAACATGATCATAGTTCTTTCATTGAGATCACACACATATACTTCACATCAAAATCATACATAAATTCTTCGTGAAATTGCCTTCCAAGGCTATACATCAATGACAACCCAAACATCTAATATACTACAATAGATAAGGGAATTAACATGATTCAATAACTATTTCAATACAAAAATAAAAAATTTAACATACTTTTATGGTTCAATCAATTTCCAATCACAAATCACAACTTAGGATTTTGGGGAAAAACATGGGTTCAAGGGACAAATCATCTTAATTCATCTTTAAATCCACAATTCATTCATAATTCAATGCAATGAAGCCTTTGGAAAACGTTTAGCATCGAACCCATGCTAAGATTGAAAACTAGGGTTTTTGGGGAAACATTGGAGATTTGAAATCACTTTTGAAATTGGCTCCTTGAAAGAAACTAAGTCAAAGATGAAGACTACCATACCTTTTAGAGAATAAATCCACAAAACTTGAGTGAAAATGGTGAGGTCTTGACCTTGAGAGCTTGAATCCTTCACCTCTAATGGAGGTTTCTAGAGAGAAAACTTTTGAGAAGAGATGTGGGTTCTAATTTGGGTTGGAAAATAGAATTTAATACTTTTAATACTCTTAAAATACCATAATAACCCAAAATAACTGTCCCTCAACTTAACTAATTATAAAAACAATTTACCAAACCACCATCCCCTTAGCCGAACCAAAACCAGCTTTTACAAGTGTGATCCACAGACCCCATCCACAGACCATGGATGGGTCCACAGACCGTTCTACATGGTGTGGTTCGTGGTTGGGGGGTTGAATTTGAGGGACTTGACCCACGGAACAGGTCCATGAGTCGTGGTTGGACCTACGGGGCGTGGTCCCCCCTTCGTAGGTCACCACATTTTTGGCAACATTCAAGTTTCCTTGGGGTCTTGGGGGTTATGCTAGGGTCCTCCTCAAGGACCCTTAGGGTGGTCCTTAGGGGTCGTACCTTGACGTTTAACTCATCAACCTAGCTCGGGACAATACTTTACAACTCATAACCCAAAACTAAACTCAAAACGAAACTCGTTAAGCTCTAGTTTCACCTACTAGATTTTAGGGTCGTTACATATCCCCATGGGTCCGGACTGTGAGACATCGGGTGTGTATCATTAGGTCAGACATGCATCACTATACTTGACATTACATTTCATTGCCTTACACATCTTTATCATTGGTGAATTTGATATTGTGAGTGTCTTTCTATGGAACTTGTGACTGATGCATATTGAGTTTGTTGTTAATGATATGTAGTTGTTAGAGTGTTGTTGTTGAGTTGTCTTCTATGTAAATTGTGAACTATTAGGTTGGGTTGGTTTGGATGAAGGTTTTAGTTGTGGAGGTTCGATTGGGGTGTAAGGGGTACCCGTATTCTATTCCCTTAGCTTGTGTTTAAAAGTTTACTTGCTGAGTACCATGTTGTTTAGTACTCACCCCTTGCTTTTACAATTTTTTGTAGCTTATGAGCCCGGATCTTCATGATATTTTATATTCTCTTCTTCCGAGACTTCCTGTGGAGATTTGTGAGGTAGTTGTTTGCCATCTCAGCAGACCTTCTTACTCCTATTTGTGATTTTTTTTCTACTTGAGAGACAACATCATTTGAGACTTTCGTATTTTATTTCAATTTTATTATTTACATTAGAGGCTTGTGCACGTGACAACCAGGTTTTGGGGATTTAATTTAGTTGACTTATTATCCGTATTAGTAATTGTCATTAAACTTCTATTTTTATTTTATTTCCTCACTTTATCGAAATGGTTGGGTTGTAGGCTGACTTGTCTTGGTGGGATAAGACGAGTGCCATTACATCCATTTTTGGGTTGTGACACCTACATTGTTTCACTAATGTAGGGTCCGACGCTCCTATTCCGCACACTCGTGACTAGGCATCCCATGGATGCTTTGGTTGAAGATTTTTGGGTCCTCATATTCCGAGGACCGAGACTCCTTTATTGCTTTATATCATTTTCGTTTCAGACTTGAATGTGATGTATGTGTTACGTCCCCATCACTTTCCTTATGATGTACTAGATGGATTTGAGACTTATGTTAGTTTTTCACTTTTATCAAACTCTTTATGATATAAAACTGTCTTGTTGAATTCTTTAAAATTCTATTATCTTGCATGATGTATGCTAACTGACTTGTGTAGGACCTCTCGTGATTCTATACACCATGTTACCCCTAGGGTATACTTTGGGGCGTGACACGGTGCCACATGAATTAGGTCAGAGGGAGCATTGTTTTAGAGATAATATTGACTTACCAAAATAATATAAGCACACAATCTGGCGGAACAAAATATTTCGTGAAAGATATTAAAGGCTTAATATATATAAGTATGAAAGTATTTTTTTATTTAAATATACACGGTATAATTTTATGATAAGTTGTTCAATTAACTACATTTTATTCTACATGGTATACCATTGGCCCTATTAAGTGTTAAGCACCTACTTTGGCATGTGGATGTCTAAAAATAGACCTTGGAAGTGGATATTGTGCATAGTTTAAGAAACTACTAACATTCCATTTGACAATAGTGGCTAAAGGATGGAACTCTAGCTAGATCATGATTCAATTCAATCATTTACATATAACTAATAGATGTATTATCTCTTTTAAAATGGAATAACATAACAATGTTATTAAACAGAAAATTTAATGAAAACTAGACTCTTGCTGCTATTAAATAGAACTAGTATACCTGCCCGTGCGATGCGCTGTTATTTTACTTAAAAATTAAATTATTAAAAGAATTACATATTTAAAGAAGATAACGACAAAAAAATAATATAATTTATGTGAAGTGCTCTTAGTACAAATAATATTATATGTTCTACAATCTTTATTGTAAAAATTATTAATAACAATTTTTGTATTAAATCTGTCACGCCCCAAACTCGAGGGGCGCAATTGGCTCCTAATTCCAAAACTCAGGTCCGAGCCGACCCTGCTGAACCATTTGCTACTAGTGCATGGCAGCCACACGCAATCAAGAAAACAAACAAGTAGATCTCGGTTTAAAACTAAGCCCTTGGCCGGTAAGGCCCCTGTCAACTGATCTATAAAAGAAACAGCTACTCCAGGAGATCATATAAATAAATAGTCAACTAGTATAGAAGTCTTGATTGGGCCGTCGATGCCACCATGATATCTATACCAAAACTAAAAGCAGGTATATATCAATACATACATCAAACAGCTCACAAGCTTCAGCAAACCAACAACATAGGTCAGTATGGCCATAACATAGCTATACACCCCGCACACTAGTCTGCAAGCCTCTAAGAGTAGTAAAGATTAGCGGGACAGGGCCCCAGCCTACCCATAAAGATATATACAACAAAAGATAACAAACTCCCAACACTGGCAGCTCCGGAGGAAAGGGACTAGCCAATCGAATAAAATTCAATCCTACTGCTGAGGAGTTCTACTCGTCGTCTGTCTGGACCTGCATGCATGAATGCAGCGCCCCCAAGGCAATGGGGCGTCAGTACAAAATAATTTACAGGTATGAAAGGCAATAAACTATAATGAGGTATCCTGATATACTGGAATAATCTGATAAATAAATCAAGGATAAGATAAGTGTAATGACCTGCTCCTAAATCTAAACTTATCAAAAATAATAAAACAACAACCTAATCAATCCCCCATAAGCTCGCAGGTACAAACAGCACACAAGACCACCTACTCAGGGCCCCATAAGCCCGGAAGGTGCCAATCAGCCTATATACCCTATCGGTAGTCCCATATCCCAGTAGGAAGTCACATAGCCCTTTAGGCATTAATATAGCCCGTAGGCAGCACATAGCTCTCTTAGGCATCAACATAGCTTATAGACAACTCATAGTCCTCTTAGGCAACAACATGGCCCTGTAGGAAGCACATAGCCTTCTTAGGCGTCAATATAGCCCTGTAGGCAACTCATAGCCCTTCTAGGCATCAATATAGCCCCGTAGGCAACTCATAGTCCTTTTGGCATCCATATAGCCCTATAGGCAGAACATAGCCCTTCTAGGCATAGCTCACATTCCTGCAGCTAACCACAATAGCACCAAGGTCAACAATAACAATCCAATCGCTAAAAGCGAGCAATTTAGTTATAAGTAACCTATACAAATAGCCTCTAAGCCGTGTCCAACATAAGGGACGCTACTAACTGAATAAGAATCCCGACAAGGGAGGATTATATCAACTCGAGCAGCCAACAATCAACAATCACGGCTACAAGTATATCAAGGATAACAACTCAAATACATTGCTTCTAAGCTTTAAGGAAACATGCCGTAAGTAGGGAATAGTCTTAACATACCTTTTTTGCTGAATTCACGTGTCCTAATAACTTTAATCACAACCCCCCTTGATACTACAACAAGGCAGGATCATAATCAACACAAAAGAATAGAAGATACAACGAAAGTTGATAAAAGATATGTATTTTCGTCGCAAATTGCTATTTGCGACTTATCAAAGTTAGAGTCGATGAAAGAAGGGTCTTACCTTGATTATAAGTTTGTAATACACCTCAAAACTTGAAAATATGCCCAAACCCCTATTATCCACACACCAAAGTACGATATGCATACAAATCGATAAAAAAAATTATACCATGTTGACGAGCTCAACGCGTAGAACAACTTTTGTCAAGGACTTAAGTCATGAAAATCAGTAACTTGGCTTGTCCTAGAAGTGGGTTTTGTAGGTTTTGTGAGTTTTCTGGTTCTTCACTAAGGAAAATGAAGGAAAAATGAAGAAAAGTCGAAGAAGATGATATATATAAAGTTCCACCGACCTAGGGGACCCACCTCACCTGCCTGCTTGCGCAGTCTTGCGAAAATGTGAATATCTCTCCATTCTAAAGTCGTATGAATGAACGGGTGGATGCGTTGGAAACTAGACTTGTAGACCTTCGATTTCATAGGTCGCGGGGATCATAACTCTTAATAGATTGGGAGAAAACGTCCGAGACATTTGACCCAAATTTCAGATAAATCTTTAAAAAGGAATTTACGGTAACTTTTGCCAACTTTTATTTTTCCACTTACCTAACTTCAAAACTTGAGATGCAACACTTAAACACTTAAAATATCACATAACACATCATTATTAATTTATTACCCACTCTCCTGGTCTTTCCACGAAGATACGAGTCAATTTATACATTTTGAAAAGTCGGGATGTTACAAAATCATTATGTTACTTTAGTTTTAAGCGAATTCATTGTACAATTTTCATATTATTCATAATACTCTTTTCGTAAATATTGTTTGTTCTATGGTTTAATTAGTTTTCCTCGTATAGAATTTTTCCATGTAATAAAAATAAGGTTATTTTAATTTCTATCCAAAATATAAAAAGAGATATTCTTTTTTTCAATAGTTTTGCGTATTAAAATCTACCAAAGTGTTTTTTTATATAATATGTGATAAGATGCTAAAATTTCACTCCACTTTATTTTCAATATAGAATTTGAGATTATATTCAAATAATTTTATTTCCTTTAGAAATTTTAATTTTTTTTATTTTTATTTTTCATTGTGTTGCTAGAAACTCTTTCTTATATAATTTTATGTATCCCTGACTTTATCTATTGAGAACTAAGTTACATGATATTATATATTGCATGATTTATTTATACTTTATAATTCTTTTTTTTTAATTCTTTTTCTTCAGTGATATTTTTACGAACTTTTTTTCATTTTTTATTTCATTTATAGTTCAAATAATGTCATTACTAAACTGTGATTATGAAATAATTCTCGTACATATAAAAATACTTTCTCATAACCATTTGTCATGTGTTCTTTTTTTTAAAAAAAAATCATTGTCCTTCTCTATTACTCACCTTCTAATATTATGTAGATAAGTATATAACTTCTTACTTTCAAACTTATACGAAATTCTTATTATACTTTTATTTCATTAATCAAAATTCTTTCATTATTTAAATTCAACAAATGTAATGTTAATTACTATATGAAATATAATCTCATCCAAATTAGAGAGTGAATGTAGCATATTAACTTTTATGATTAAAATTTAATAACTTTTTAGCATAACTTTTATTATCATCGAAGGATGGAGAATGAGGAAAGTACAATTTTTTTTTAAAATAAAAAATAAAAATAAAAATAAGTAAAAAGTTATATCAATAATTACCTAAGGTATGACGACATTTTCATTTTTGAATCATCTCAAGTCTTTCATCTTCCCCGTCAATATTCATATTGATTTTATTTTTCTTCATCATCATCATTATTTATATTAATTTTATTCTTTCAAAATGAAACACTTATTGAATCATTAAAAGAATATGAAAATAACATAAATAAGGAACGCCAACCAAATTTAAATGGTAATTGAGTTTAGTACGTATATTCATCTAATAATCTAATAAATCACTTAAAAAGAGACCATTTTAATTTAGCAGAAAAATGAGCAGAAAAAGGCTAAATTATGAAATATATATATATATATTAGATGTCATGCAAAGTATTAAATCGACGAAATAATTATCATAGCAATAATTATATACTAAAAATATTAAAAGATGGCGTACATGGTCCACTATCATAAAATTCTTCCATTTCTTTATCATTAGTTTCTTCTTCTTCCTCGTTGCACTGGAGAGGATGATGGTCCTTCCCTTCAATCATAATCAAATAATTTCACATAAAATAATTAAGAAAGAAGGCATACAATTAAAGAAAGAAGGCATACATACATACAATACACTACTATACTTCCTCTCAATTTTCTTTTATGATCTCAAGTGCAATCAATTTTATTTTTTTTGAATGTTATTTTTCTTACACATTTTTGAATTTATAATTTGAAGAGTTGGTTTAAGAAGATGTGGATGATAATGTAGTTAAGAGTAATATTTTTTCACAGATATGGCTTATGAAGTTTAACTGTTTTTTAGGGATAAGGTTAATTATTTTTTGAAATTTAAATTTTAAATTGATTATTTACTATTTTGTCATGGCTAGAGCTTTTTTTTTATTTATAAAAAACGTGGTTCTGTTTTTTTTATTATTATTATTTTTAATTTTTATGAATGAAAGCCTTTTCTTTATATTTATCGAGATGAAATTTTAAATTTTAAAAAAGTAATAAAACTATCTCATTTTCCCTATGAAGATCCAGTAGTTTTAATTAATTTTCTTGCCAATTAGTTTTTAAATTTTCTTTGATTAATGATTTTTTTAATAGTAATGATTGTATTTTTGTGGTGGTAACTCTTTTTAAATAAGGAGAAGATGTGGAAAGATAGTTAAAATAGTTAGCACTAAAAATAGGATAATTTTCACACAAAAAAAAGAAGAAAAAAACAAATATTTTGGTGCTATAAAAAGGGAGTTATAATTTTTATATCTAATAGTATCGTGGATATGCATGATAAATGGTTTTATATTTTTCCTTTTTGGAAGACTTTTGGTGGAAATAAATTATTTTTTAGCGCACTAATTACTTGAAAGTAATAAACTTCAAGAAATCTAATAGCTTGTTTGCCAAAATTTTAAAATCAACTTATTTTGAAAAGTATTTTGTTTCTATGGTACTTTTAAAGTAGTTTGTATTTGACAAATAGTTTTTTTTTTTTTAAAGTTTTGAGACGTAATTAGAGTCTATTTCAATTGACTTTTGGTTTTGGACTTATAAGCCAAATCTATCTATCTATTATATAAAGGAGAAATATAGACAAGGTGATGTGACACCTCTCTATTGCCTTCATTTGCATTTATTTTTTTTCTTCTTTTTTGACTTTTTTTTTTTAAAAAAAAGAATTAATTATTGTATTGTAAAAATAAATTACTAAATTTATTACAAATAAATATTTTATTAATGGACCTTTTTTGGATTTTTTAAATTCAAATTAATTATTGTATTGTAAAATTAAATTACTTAATTTATTACAAATAAAATATTTTATTATTAGAGGAACATTTACAACAAAAACTCTACACACTCATTTCTAATGTTGAAATGATAAGAATTTTTTTATATTTTAAATATTTTTTCTTTATTTTTTAATTTATTCACAAAGAGTTATTACTCATGACTTACCCCTCTTTAATTTTTACTTTTAATAATATTCATAACTTTCATAACTTTTATGTTGATAACCTCCAAACTTAAATTTGTAAGTTTATGATGTCTTATGGTATTCCTCTATTTTGCCTATAAATTCATATTAGTTTCATGAAGATTCACACTCAAAATTATCCTTTCTCTTCTTCATCATATTGGTTTGGTTTGTAACAAAAAAAAAGTACATGAAAGTAAGAAATATTTCATTCTCAAGTCTTTAATTTTCCATTTCCTCTATTTTATCTATATACATTCATATTTGGTTTGTGAATGAAACTAACATGTAACAAAAAAAAGTACATGAAGTTAATAAATATTTCTTTTTCAAGTCCTTATTTTTTCATTTCCTCTATTTTGTCTATATAAATTCATATTTACTTTCATGAAGATTCACGTACAAAATTATCATTTCTCTTCTTCATCATATTTGTTTGTGAATTAACTAGCATATAACAAAAAAGAAGTACATGAAGGTAATATATATTTCATTCTCAAGTCTTTCTTTTTGTTTGTATGTACTCAAACATGCTTTCTTAATATTTTATTTATGTTTGTATTATCATCTATCAAGTAAGTCTGATTAAAAAAAAATGTCTTTGTAATTATTAACAATGTGTTGTATGTATGCAATTGTTCTTTCTAATAGTCAATTTTTCGGATATAATATAGTTTGATAATAATATTTGTTAGATTTCAAGAAATGATTATTATTTGGTATTGTTAGTAATATTGAAAAAATAATATACAAATATATTACATATAGTTTAAATTTCTTTCTTTCTTTTGCTATAATTACTTTTATTTGGTATATGATATTTTATTTATTCATTGATTGCATATGATGAATAGTTTGACATATGGAGCAAAATATGGTGGCGGATCTACTTGCAAATGAAGATGATAGAAGAGAAAAAAAATATATAGCATAATTAGAGATTATTTTTTCTAGATTTTTTTTTTTACTTTGACTTGTATCAGTAACTTAGTTACTTTTGCTAGAATTTTTTAAATTTTGATTTGTATAAATAATTTAGCTAAATGTATTGTCAATGCTAATCATTTGATCCTTTACTATTCTATTTTTTCTTTGTTATAAAGCACAATTAATATAATTATCCCATTTCAACAACAAAAATAAATAAATTATGATGATTAGGAGTTTCATTTTTATTATACTTGCGAAAAAGTAATTGAAAAATAAAATATTAGTTTCATGATGCCATTTTTTTTGCGTACGTTAACAATCTGTTTTCGTCACCATTTTTTTTTTGTTTGAAATGTATTTATAATTTTTATACAATCATCAATTATTATTATTTTTTGTTCATTTTTTTGTATCTTTACCCTTTATTTTCATTTATTTGTTGTAAAAATAAAATCAATGTATAATTATTAATTAATACATTTAATTCCTAATAAAATTATACATTTGAATGATTTATAACTCATGTCTCTTCATCTTACTTGTAACTTCTACTATTAAATATTATTCATAACTTTTGTATGTTTCATTTTTCATAATTCTTATAAATATTTAATTAATGTTTAAAAAATTATAATAAACAAATGTAACAATAAAGACATAATATTTTTATTTTTTTTACAAAATCAGAGTTTGTATAGATCATTAGTACTCCTACAAAAGATAGAGGAAATTAAAACATATAAAATATTTTCAATGTAATGCAATATATTGTTATTTCAACATATTACCTCTTATTCCATTTACTTCACCGTGGTGAATATTTTGTTCTATTATATACATATGAATAGTTTGCACTTAAGTAAATGCTAAAAAATATTCTATTTTATATGTTTAAAAAAATGAAAAAAATGTATGATATCACATATGGAGAGAAATATCAATATTATCTTATATATTCGATACTAACCTAAATATAAATATTACATATTATTATCTTATAAATATTTCATATAGCCGCACGAAGCGCGAATAATTTTACTAGTTAGTAATAAGTTAGAAATTCTAAGTTGTTACTTTAGTTTAAAATCAAGTGCTTATAAATACTTTACAAATTTATTCAAATACTTTAAAAGTAATTAAAATTTATTTTGACTTAAAAATATTTAAAATTAATTAATTCAAACAGGCTATCGATCTTTGACAAAAATTTTAGAAGTGTTTTTAAATGTAACAACGTCCTTTCATCAACCAAGTTTATAATTATAGATTATCCAAAACCAGAACTTAAACTAACACACACATATATTATATTACTATATATAATAAGTGGGAATATCTACTACTTAGCACATGACAAGTGTTGGATGATATGTGCTTCATAGTGTTGTACATTCTTCTTTTATGGTTGTACCTTTAAATTACTATATATAATAAGTGGGAATATTTATATTATTGGACAATTTAACTCCATTAATTACCTACTACTTTATTAGCCAAAAAGTTTGACCTTATTTTGGCCCATTTATTATTTATATGTTTTCAATTTTCAATATATATTGTTTATCTAATTCTTTTTTCCAACCTTTTATTTTAAACTTCTTCAAATTTAATTACCTATTTATTACTCTCTCTATGCACTTTTAATTGTTATGATTTCCTTTTTAGAATCAAACTATAAGAATTTTAACTAATATTTTACAATGTGTTTTTTCATCATATTCATAGGCAAAAAATTACAATTTATAGTACTTTTTGTATAGATTTTGCATATTTAATTTTTTTTTAAAAATATCGAATTAATACAATCTGATTTAACTTTTAAAATTAGTCAAATGGACTTTCAAAAAGCGCAACATGACAAACACAAGTGGACGGAGAGAGTATATTTTAGCTACAAAATATATTAGAGGTACAACTTTTTAAAAAATTTAAATTTTTATTGCGCTGACTCTTGAAATCTTATCATTGTCATATGAATTTGAACAAATTATATATTATTAAAAGTTACATAAATGATGCTATAAATCACAATAATTAGCAATTAAAAATATTTTTAAATCATATAAGAAATTTGGTTGACTACTTGGAATAGAATATGTAACATGTACTATTTGAAAATAACGTCAAATTTCTAGAATTCACAATAAATTAACAACTGAAAATATTTATGATTATTCATGTGAATTGAAATATGAGTAACCTATATTATTCAAAACTAACGCAAAAATACTATAAATCACAACAATTTAATAACTTCAAATATATTTTTAAGAAAACATATAAAAAAACGACTGATCTTCAAATTCCATTTATATCACATAAATTTTAAAAAATTAATATTTATTGGGCCCGTGCTGGCACGGGCACCAAATATCTATATATATGTGTCACAAATGGAAAAGTCCCAATCAAGGAAGCAACATCTATCATTTACAAATGACTTAAAAAGCATTAAAAATTACAATAATTACCAATTTAAAATTTTCAAAAGCTATATAATACAATACGTTGACTCTCAGAATTCTAACAGGCTCACATATATTAGTTAATTGCTTCATTCTTAATTTGTTTCTAATTGATTATAATCTTGATATGCATTTTTTTACATAATTGTAAATTGTATGTATTATGAACAACGTATGAATAATTAGTTTTGGTGAATTCGTTGAATTTTTTTGCTTGTTAAATACGAAAATAATAATGGATTGTTTGAAGACATGTTTTTTTCATTGGTTGTTTGCTTTTAATTTTTTAAATCAAATTGTATCCCTACGAAAAGTAAATTGGAGCGGGTACAATTTTTTACGACAATGGTACTGTATTTTTGTTTATTTATTTGGTTATTTGTTTTTTGTTTATTGAACTACATTGTATCTTAGAAACCACATCACATAAATACAAATTTATACCATAATGTAACTTATAATCCACAACAGACAGATACAATAATTATTATGATCTAATGAATACACCAAATATGTCATACTGAATAGAATCTGAAAAAATCATCACTGTTTGTTTAAAATGAATACAAATGTATAAAGTTAATATGTATCTTAACTTGACTGGATACAAACAACACTTTTGCAATTTCTATTACTAGAAAATGATACACATAACATAATGAATACAAACACATGTAAATACAGTAACTTGTAAAGCTCATAACACAACTACAACAAATATGCCATAATGAATACAAAACAATCAAATAATAAGGAGTGAATACAATATGAAATATCATCACTATTTGTTTTAAAGGAATACAAATGTATAAGTTAATATGTATCTTTACTTAATTGGATAAAAACAACACTCTTCCAATGTACATGACTAGAAAATGATATACGTACAGAGCATAGTGAATATAAAAACCTATTAGTACAATAACTTATAAAATCACACAATGCAAATACAACAAATATACCATTATGAATACAAAATCATCCAACGAGAATTCATTAATACAATCTGAAATAGCATCACTATCTAAAGTATAAAAATATCCCGAATACACACCAATGTACATACCTAGAAAAGGGTGATTCCAAATATGTAGTATTTTATCAAAACTAACAAAATATCCACAACAATATTTCGATCGTCTCTCTTCCATCATTTTAGCAGTGAGTCCTACATTATCTGCTATTTCTTGAGTAATACGTAGATTAAATGATGAAAAATCGCTAGAAAATTGTTGATTAAGTTGGATACCTCTAGTAATTCTCTTATATTCTGCCATTGGAGAGTAATTTAGAGTTTATCAAACTCTAAACATGATTTCAATTACATACAACAATTTTGAACGTTAAAATAAAATAAAATCACTTCGGTAGATGAAAACGGAGCTAGCCGCCTACCAATTGAAGGATGTGGCCCAAGTATGGTATACTCAATGGAAGAAGAATAGGCCGGTAGGAGCGGGTCCCATAGATTGGGAGGTGTTGAAGAAAGCATTCCTTGATAGGTTCTTTTCCCGAGTAAAGAGGGAAGCTAAGGTGGAAGAATTTATCAACCTTCGTCAAGGAGGTATGAGTGTTCAAGAATATTCTCTAAAATTCACTAAATTGTTCAAGTATGCTCCATCTTTAGTGTCAAATCCAAGAGATGAGATGAGTAGATTTGTGACGGGTGTGTCTGACTCGATTGAAGAAGAATGTCGTGCGACAATTCTCCATGATAATATGGATATCTCATATCTAAAGGTGTATGCTCAACAAGTTGAGGAGTCAAGACTTAGGAAGAAGAATAGTGTAACGAATCGAAAAATTAGTAAGTTGAACTAGAGCCTAAGCGTAAGGTGAAAATTGTAAAATGACTTCCCAAGTAGGTGAAAATTGTAAAATGACTTCCCAAGTATTAGTAAATCATTAAAGGTAGAAATAAAGTTAATTGACTGTAGGCCTAAGGGGCAAGTGCCAAGCAAAAGGGGAAAGCCAAGGCTGCCCCAAACTTGAAGACACTGCCTCAATCTCCACAGCCACCCCCACAACTCATGGTCATAACCACGGCCAGTGGGAGACTTCGTGGAGTTGCCTTGGCCAAATGAGGGAATCCTCCAAGTGTCTTAGACACTACCTTAACCTCCACAGAAGGGACCACGGCTCGCAAAGCCCTCCGTGAAGAGGACTTGGGCGTGGTGGCTTAAAGGCATAAAGTAGCTTAGCTACTGCCTCACACTTCACGAGAAGGACCACGGGACGTGGTCCACTTCACGGCTCGTGAAGGTGCTCGTGAAGAAGACTTAGGCAAAAGAGCCTTGTGCTCCAAGGACGCGGCTACTGCCTTAACTCCACGGGCAGGACCACGGGTCGTGGTTCCCACCACATCTCGTGGAGTGAGTCGTGAAACCTGGATGGGGGTCAATTAATGAAGGTCTTTAGGGTCATTTCCTTTTTACTCCAATTTAAGTGGGGTTATTTTGGGTATTTTTAGGGGTAGTTTATATATTTTTTTAAGTCAAATTTCAGAAGACTTGGTCATTATTCACAAACACCCAAATTGAAATCAAAACTCCCTCCTCTCTAAAAAAATTCTCTCTCTAGACTCAAGAAGAAGAAGAAGCCATTAGAGCTAAGGTTGCTAGATTTTCAAGATTCTTCCCCAAAGTTCTTGGAGTTTCTTAGATAAGGTATGTATTATCTTCATCCTTGGGTAGCTATCACCCAAGGAGCCCCTTCAAAATTATGTTTTAAAGACTTCAATCCCCCAATATCTAGGGTTTTCAATTCATGTCATGGGTCTTCTTCTAAAACGATTTCACTTGTTTAGTTATGGATTTTTATGGTTAATTATGATTATTTATGGTTGGAATACTGTAGTATTGTTGTATTTTGATGAAAATCACCCTTGGACCCATTATTTCCCCTTCTTCCTAAAGTATGAACTATGTTATGGCTTGATTGATGTTGAGAACTTGGCAATTGAATATGTTTATGTTAATTAAGATATTGAATCATGAATTCCTCCTATATTATGTAGTAATTGTATATGGTTGGGTTGATTGTTATTTCAAGACCCTTGAAGGGCAAAGGTATGAGGTTTATACTTCTTTATATAAGAATTATGTATGAGATTGGGATTTACTTAGATAGTAATGATTCTATATCTATTGTGTGGTTGAGGTGTTGATGCAAGATCCTTCTTGTTGACACCTAATTTTGGCCCTCCACAATATAAATTAATCATCGAGCTTCTTAAATTCAAACAATTTGAAATAATTGACTTTATAAAATTCAAAATATTTTTTAAGTTATTTTAAATAGTTTTGTCACTTTTTATAATTTTAAATAATATATATGTTTTATATAATTTTGTATATAATTAGCATAGTTTATGAATATTCAAAAATCGGCTCAAAAAAGATTTTGTTAAATATTTGGTTAAGTAGTTTAGTTATATAGTAGTTTATATTTTAAATAATTAATTTATAATTAAGTTAATTATTTTACTTTGTTAAGATTAAGAAGCTCGTTAATTAATTAATATTAATTCATTTTATTTAATCTTTAGTTGGATTCACTAATTTACTCAAATTGGTTAAATTTTAAAGTTAAGTGGACTAAGTTTGCAATTCATTTGCTCATTTTTCTAATTCAAATATAACCATTTTTGTCCCACTTCTTGGACCTTTTAGGAAGACCAAGTATTGGGCCCTCTTTTTTCAATTTTCCAGTAGCCCACTCCTCCAATTCAATTTTCCCAGCCCATTCCCAATCATAATAAAAACCGGTCCATCTCAATGCTAAAATCCAATTCCAACAATTCCTCACAACAATGCATTATACAATCAGCATTCCAATACCAAAATCGACCCCACCCCATATGTTTTCTTCTTCTTCCATACAAATCCAACTAATAATTCAAAGACCCACCAACAATATCAATACAAATAGCAGTACCTGACCCCATCCCATGTGTTTTCTTCTTCTTCTTCCTTTCAAATCCAGAAAATCCCAACAAACCCATAAAGGTCAACACTTGCAGCAGCCGCATCACATCTCTTTTTCCCATTTTTCAGGGATTTCCAAATCTCTTCCACTGATTGCCTTTGAAAAAAGGGAAGAAATTCAAAAGATTTTGAATTTTTGTTGAACTTTTCCCCCCCTAAATCGACCCCAAATTTCCTCTATATAAACCTCCATTTTTCTTTAGTGTTAGGGTGGGGAAAACAGAGGAGGATTAAGGAAAGTGGGAGACAAGAGATTTTACGTTCTAAAAAATAGAAGTTTATTTTTAAATTAAGAGGACGAAAACCCGATAGCTATTTTTTTTCTATATTAATTCTCTTATTGCTCGAGTAAAGGTCACGTGGTGGTGAAATAGTTCGTTTCAACTCGTTGTCTCAAGTTCGCTGCCCATAACCAGGTAATCTGCTTCCGCTATCTCTTTAAATTCCCGATTTTGCTTTGTGTTCATTTTAAGTATTTTAGTTGTTTGGATTTAGTCACTGCTTAACATGTAGATTGATGGGTAAATGCCATATAGCTTCCTTTTCTTCTTTTTTTAGACTTTTTCAGCTCATATTTATTTCGTGCTGTTTGTTAGAATTGAGCTTTTGAGTACTGCATTTTTAGTTTCGTTTCCTGTGTTCAGTTTGCTCAAGGTGTTTCCAGATTTTTATGAACTTGTTGATACCTCGTAAATGTTGAGAAAATTTTTTTTGAAAATATTTTGGCTAAACTTTGAACTTGTGGACTCCTGCTCCATTCTATTTGTTTGAATCAATAGACCTTTAAACTCATGTTTGCTCCCTTCCTTGTGAGTCCTCTGTTCCGTGGATAACATGATTTTTGTTATTCTATTACATTGCTTTAGATTCATACATGCACTTGACTACATTACTTTATTATCATTATTTTTCATTTGACAAAAAAGTAAAAAGTAAAGTTAAGTGTCAATCATTGATAGTGAGAAATAACATTTGTATTGTTTTGTCTGCTACTGCCAAAGAGTGTTCTTCCATGATATGTGTTAATTGTCAAGATAATAGTTTAGTCACATGATTTTAAGTGTTACTTGTATAACAATGAGAGTTTAGGAGTTCAGAAATTTATTCAATTTAAATAAGAATTAGAGTAATTGTGAAGTCGGCTATAATAATTCTTATTATTTTTTACTATTATTATTATTTTTAAAACATTCCTTCTTAAATTGATAGTTTAGTTATTGTTGGGTTCCATTTATTTGTTTAGAAAGACTTGCATTTTTTTTTCTTTATTTATTTGCATTTTTGAGTCTAGCATGCCACTAACCATTTAGTTGAAGATTGGAATTTAATATGTCATATGCTCAACTTTCCTTGAATTTTAATTTTACTATAAGTTAAGTATTAATTTTTCTTCCATGTTTACCTTGCATGAGCCCTCCTTGGTTTGAGTCCATTTGACTCCCTTCTATCTCTTCCCTTTGCATTTTAGATGTGTTATGGAGTCCCGAACTCAGCACTATTGAGTTGAACTCATTTCAAGAAATTGGAAGCTGAAACAGGTCTCGAAAAGCAGAAAAATGGGTTGATACATTCGATATACACTAATATACATCAGGGGTATATGAAAATGGGAATTGAGCCAAAAGCCCAAACCAACAACGAGTTAGGCCGAAAAACGGCCCAAATTTATCTTCTCCTTTATTCTCCTAGATTATTTAATTGTGATTACTTATTGTTGGTTTTTTTTATTAACTCTAACTTTAAATAGCTTAATTGAATTCCCCAAATGATGAACTATTTTCTTTGTGTTGGTTTATTTTAATAAAATTTTATTTTATCAACTCTTGCACCCATATTTACTTATTCAAATGTTTTCTATTTAAAACTTTCACTTACTTTTAGCTAGTTTAAACTGATTTCTTGGTTTATCGACTAAATTAGTTCAAATTATTATGAGTCAAATAAATTTCAATTAATCTAGTTTTGTTAAAATTTTAATCACTTGCATTCAATTCAAATGTTTCATTTAAGTCCCTTTCCCTATAAAATAAAATAAAACGTGTCCTTTATTTAATCTATTTTCTCAAGTTAATCGAACATTGTAAATAAATATTATTATTTATATATATTGAATCATTTTCCTAAAAAGAAATAGTCCAAAATATATTTAACCTAAGTCATAGGATAACCGCGTGTTAGCGGGCGTTTCAAATGTCTTAAAAACTTTTTTGAAGCTTAAATAAGAACCTCTTACAATTTCTCTAAATTTTTAAGGACTTAATCTGTTAGAGTCTTTTCAAATTAAGTTTTCTTAGTTTCTTTAAAAAATTAAGTGGCGACTCTTTCTAAGTATTTTTTCTCAAATTATTTTATACTTAGAACATTTCAAAAAGTGATTTTTCTAAAAGAAAGTAAAATTACGGCATAACAGAAATGACGACTCTGCTGAGGATTAAATAAGTTCTAACCATAACAGACTTAGGTTAATTATTAATTTTTTTAACATATGCTTACTTGTTCGCTTATTTTACATGTCTAATGCTTTATTTTTCATGTTTATGTGATATAAACTGTTTATTTATTACTGCTTTATAAACTGTCATTCCATTCATACTTCCTCCAATTCAGGAAAATTCACACAATCACACGTACACGCGAGGTGTGTTTTGCGCACCCGCAAATTTCTTTCAAAATTCCAAAAAAATTAGAGGAGTTGGCATATGCGCGGAGTGTCCGGATTTTTTCCGTGTGATCGCGTAGCCTCCTCACTCGAGTTGTCCGCTCGAAAACCTTGCGTCTAGTAAGCCAAATCTTAGAAAACATAAAATAGAGCTATGCCACCCCTCAATTTAAGTCATGCATGCATACACCTTAGGTGGATCGGTCCCGGGTATCGATTCCACATTTAAGAAATCCACCCTTATGTCGACGGGTTTTACAACCCAACGACCAACAAATATGTTTTGTGGAACATGATAGTGATAGACGGATCCAAGCCTAATTTTGACATAGTGAGTTTGGAAATTATGTGTTCATTCTTGTTACTATTTTTAGGATGAATTCAATCCCCCAAGTGCTCAAAATTAGGATGGTCGAGGGTTTCCCGCGCAAATTGAAGACTTGGTGAAAAAATTTCACTCCAAGTGAAAAACTAGCAATTGTAAGAAGGATGGGGTGCCTCATTATATTATTCAGGTTAACCCAGACAAACATATGATTAGAGCGTTGATTCAGTTTTGGGATCCAGACCGTGTTGTGTTCGCGTTCAAAGACTTTGAACTAACAGGTACATTGGATGAAGTATGTTATTTCACCAGTTTGAAGTATCGAGGAAGAGGTCAAATTATTCCACATAGTCAATCGGGGAAGAAATTTCTTCGCTATTTAGGACAGAAAAATGAAAAGAAACTTTGATGCTTTGAACATAATTGGGTTTCTCTGGATTACTTATATGAAAGGTATGGACGCTCGGATAGTTACAAAGTGTTCAGGAAAGAATTCTCTTGCACTTATGTTCACTGGCAAGCAGACGTCCTATCGCATTTGTTGTGGCTTTACTAGGGACTTTAGTGTTTCCACGAGAACATGGTCATATTAGCACCTGCATATGTTCTGTGGCTCGTGTACTTTTTGAAGGTGTTAATGGCGAAGAACTCACTCTAGTTCCCATGATTTTAGCAGATGAAGCAAACTTCTTTGAAGGTTGCAATCTTCTTTTACAAATAATGGCATTGGAACATTTTCACCAGCGTAAAAATATGGATGACATATGTTTTAGTAACTCAAATCATATTGACAGTTTTATATGACAGGATGAGAAGGTTTGTGTCTCCGGTTGGTACTGATGACTGGTATGGATACCTGGCCTCCCGCACCAGTAACCAAATTCAGTGGAAATATCCATTACTCTCACGTTCCCCGGCCTATATAAGATGCAGAAGGTTTTACTATATTGAGCTTATTGGGTTGAAAGGTCTCCAACCATATGCTCTGGTGCGCGTGCTTCAACAGTTTGGTCAAGCACAAGTAATCTCTCTTCGAGCAAACATGAGGTTTCTGAAATTTCCTTCAGACCAAACTTTGAGGTCCCTAGATCCAGAGAGATTCTTCATGAATGGAACAATATTCTCATGATAGATATAGGAAATGGGCCAGAAAGATAAATTCCAGAATATCAGGTGTGGCTTCGATTGCAATAGTATGAGTCTAGAAGGCGAACAAGGTTTTGAGGATATTGGGACGACGATCTGGATAAGACATTCTCATCTTGGAACCAAAGTGGTCACTCCTGAAATGTGGGCTCAAATGGAAACTATAATGCAATATTTGGACAATGCGGGAGCAGGGCCTACCAACGTGGGAGCGTCATCTTCACTTCCTCCACCAGTGTGATTGATAACAAATTTAGGCCGAGTCTTAGATTTGTCTTTATATTGTATCATCTTTTATGTATTTTTAGTTTATTCTCTCTTTGTCGTACCATTTTATTTGTATTTAATGAATATTGGTCTTTATTTTCCAAACTCGAGTTGTCACAAATTAATGGCTTGGATCAATCTATCATAATCACGTTATGTTTGACGTTTAGGCCTACCTCTGGCATAAAAAGGTCAAAAATCTAGGCTGCGATATAAATTGTTTGTGTGTTGCTTGATATAATCGCTTTGTGTTGTGATGTGTCATTTTGTCTAAAGCAGAATTAATCCACTCTTGTTTCTTAGAGCACCTTAAGCATATATGAAAATCCACAACAACAAAGTCCATCCAAGTTACTCCTAAAGTGTTGTCTAAGTTTCCCGGAAAATATATAAACCCTTTAAAAAACTTCTAAATTTCCATCTATCAGTCTGAGAAAGGTTACTTTGCTAGAATGTCTAGAAGAAGTGTTAGCACGTCAATGTCGATCATTGATATGGTTAGTGGCGAAGAAACTGAAGAATCAATGTTTAGACTGATTCAGACTACGCTTAGCCTGGATTCCCCGGAAGGATACATAGGCAGCCCCTATCCTGTAAATTTTTATTCTCCCTTTCCTTGAAGGATTCTGAAAGATTTCACCTAAAAGATATGAGTGGAAGAAGTTAACAAGAATCTATGCAAGTCGACTTTCTTGATTCATTCAAATGAACTAACCCAAAAAAAAAAATCCTTCCATTTGAGTCCTCCTTTTCACCCAAAATACATTCGTGGATTAATCTGCTTAAAGCAAAATGACAATTATATGTTTATTCTTATATCATCTTATTTATATTTCTCATTAGAAACAATAACTAACATAGCTACTTTTGAGTTGTTTTTCATTTATTAGGTAACTAGAACTAATCTGTGTTGAGAAACTGGCTGAACATCTGTACTTCACGAGATCTAAAGTCCCTAAATATTCCTTCTCGGGATCTATTGAAAGGAAAAGAAAAGATGACTGAAAATGGTGAGAACATCGGTTTGAATGAGATCACAATAGCAGACCCTATCATTGCTGAGCAAAATGAGTTGATTGCTCAACTGGCACAACAAATTGCTGAAATGAGGGCTGAGATGCATATGACTCGGGAGTTAGCAAATTTGGCTATCACTGCTAACACTCCTCTTCCAAACAACAAAAGACCTCCACTCCATTTCCCTACTCCTAATCCAACACCCGAACATTTCCCACAAAATCCACCTATTGCTCCAGTCCAAAAGGCCCCAACTGTCGAATTAAACACAACTAACCAACATCATGCTAGCTCTTCCTACCAAACACCTCATCCATCTCAAAGCCTAAATTCTCACAACTCTCAAGCATTCCCTTCCATGTACCAAACTCCTCCTTAAAACACTTCGAACCCACCTACTACTCAACCCGTACTTACAAAAGCCACTTTTCATATTCCAATCCTCACATAACCACATCTTCCCTACACTACATATCCCGAACCCGATCACTATGAGGAGAAGGAAAAAGAGTGGAGGGTCAAAGAGGAAATGAATAAGAAGAGAATGAAGGAAGAAATTATGAAAGCTATGAAAGAACTTCATTACACTCCAGATGTTATAGGGCTAAACTATGAAGACTTATGTATCCATCCAAACTTGGACCTTCCCGAGGGGTTTAAGGTACCAAAGTTTGACACTTTTGGAAGAACTGGATACCCCTTAGCTCATTTAAGGGCGTATTGGGACCAACTCGTAGGAGTTGGGAAAAATGAAGCATTGTTGAGGCGGCTCTTTAGCCAAAGTTTGAATGGAGAGGCCTTAGAATGGTTCGCCTCCCAAGACATAAAGCAATGGCCTAGTTGGAATGCTTTAGCTAAAGATTTTATTGAGAGATTTTCTTATAATGTAGAGATCGTTCCAGATCGATACTCCTTGGAAAATATTAGGCAAAAATCCACCAAAAACTACCGTGAATATGCATACAAGTGGAGAAATGAGGCTGCCAGAGTTCAACCTCCCATGTCTGAAAAGGAGATAACTGAAGTATTTGTGCGTATCCAAGAGCCAGAATACTATGATAGAATGATGCTGCTAATTGGAGCAAAATTTGTTGAGATAGTCAAAATAGGTGAGACTATTGAAGATGGTCTTAAGATCGGAAAGATTGCCCGGGTGGCAGCCCAAGCACGGATCTTCAGGACTATTGAGGAAGAAAAGGGAGGACGTGTCCTTTATTTCTGATGCATTTGATGAAAGGACAAAGAGATCGTTCGGATTTAGCCCTAGAAAATCTTCACCCTCCAAAGCCTATACCCTAGCTCCACAAAAATCCCTACCCAATCTTCTATCTCCAACCAAATTTCTAAACTCCACCTCCTAATCTCCCAGCTCCACATTACCAAAATACCCCTCCAAACTATCAGACTCCACAATCAAATTACCAAACTCAACCATACCCAAAATTCCAAACACCAACACCTCCCCGCCAAGATCCTTTAAATTACCGTCAAGTACCTCCACCTCCACAAAATAACTATGACCTTCCTTGTCCAAACTTTGAAAGGAAACCTCCAAGAATTTTCACTCTCATTGAAAGCCGAACCAAGTTGTTCGAAAGATTGAAAGCTGCAGGCATGCTTCATCCCATCGAACCTAAACCTGTCAACACAAACTCTAAATTCTTTAGAGCTGATCAGATATATGCATACCACTCCAATAGTGCAGGACATACCACCAAAGATTGCATCAACCTGAAGCATAAGATTTAAGACTTAATTGATCACAATGTGGTCACCCTTCAGACTGCCTTTCCTAATGTGCATAGTAATCTTCTACCGAATCATGGGGTAGATACTATTAATATGATTAAAATAGAAGAGGATTGGAGTGCTGCTAAGACGATAGTCCCATCGAATCTTGACAGTCTTGAGAAGGCTGTAGCCTCTCTAAGCATAAGCAAGAAGCTCGAGTTCGTGATAAAAACACCCCATCAAGCATATTGTTTTAGGGCCAAAAAAGGGCCTTACTGAGAAAGAGTTTGTGATAATGACATTTCATCAAGCTTTTACTTTAGTGCCAAAAGAAGGACTTACCAAGAAAGAGTTTGTGATCGAGATCGCTACCGCCCATGGTATGACTAGATCTGGTAAATGTTATACACCAGAAGAATTGGCTCAAGGAGGCCACAAGATAGACCACCAGAAAAGGCCAATCAGTGAAGCTAAAGTCGAGGAGTTTTGGCGGAGAATGCAGCCTAAAGAGTATTCCATCATGAAACATTTGGAGAAGACACCTGCTCAAATTTCTGTGTGGGCATTATTGATGAGTTCACAACAACATAGGAATTCTTTGTTAAAGGCTTTGAATGAGACTTACATACCGGTGGGCACAAACAACAATAATCTCACAACCATGGTAAGTAAATTCATCGGAGGCCATCGTGTTAGTTTTAGCGATGAAGAGTTGCCTTGTGAAGGGGTGATGCATAACAAAGCCTTGCACATCATAATTAAGTGTCGGGGAAAGATTGTGAATCGTGTTCTGATAGATAACTTATTTGGACTTAATATTTGCCCATTGTTGACTTTTAAGCAACTGAATTTTGATCTTGGGAAGATTTGTCATAACCAAGTCAATGTTAGAACTTTCGACGGGGGTCAAAGAGAAACATTGGGTGCTGTTAGTCTGGGTATTGAAGTAGGACCTACAGATTTCATTGTCGAGTTCCAGGTGATGGACATCACCACTAGCTACAACCTTTTACTCGAAAGACCTTGGATCCATATGGCTGGGGTCGTGCCTTGTATCCTCCATCAGTTAATGAAGTTTGTGTGGAACGATCACAAAGTAGTCATTAATGGTGAAGGAAGACATTCGAATGACTATGCCCCAATTGTCGATGATGTGGCTAGAGGTTCTGACTTCTATACAGTAGAGATAGTGAATGCTACCGATGATGATTTGGCCTCACATCCACCTATGCCTTCCATTTACAAGATGATAGCCACTTTTATGTTAAGAAGTGGATTTGAACCTGGTTTTGGGTTGGGAAAATATTTGCAAGGTATCACTGAGCCTATTCAAATTTTCACAAAAGGTTCAAAGTCTGGCTTGGGATACATCCCAAGAGCATATGATCAGACGGGAGCTTCGAGTAACAAGGTGGTTGATTGGGAATTAGCAAAATTGGTACCTCACTTATATCAGTCTTTTCCAATGCAAGAATAAGTCAATAATGATGGCCTTGGGAAGGGAATCAGGAATCTTTTTGAAGAATCAGATGTTGTGCTTGAGAAGATGATCGAGACATCTGGCATTCGAGATGCCAAACCAGAAGAGCAAGTGCCTAATTGGACATCCACACAACTCCTGGTTCCTCACTCGTCTTGGTAGACAAAGACATATCTATTTTGCTTATTTCTAAACTCGGTGGTAGTCAGAATGAGGCCTAAGACCCACCTTTTATGCCATTTTACCTCTTTAAGCTTTAATTTCCCTCATGATGTTTGAAAAGGCAGATTGGCCTATAGTCATGGCCAAAGTTTGTACTTTCTTTTAATTAATTGAAAGCCTCCTCTATTGCTTAAATCTATTTATTCACAACTTACTAATTTTTTTAAAACTTTTTTTTATCTGACATGGCTTATTTATGATTTCAGTAAAAATAACTTAAATCCTACCAATATCATGTCATGTCATAAGCTGAGTGAACAAAATGAGATAGATGAGAATGAGTTCAAGTAATATGATAAAGAGACCATGGTTCCAGAACACCTCGCAGAAGAATTGAAACAGTTTGAGAATCAAGAGAAGCCAAATTTAGAGAAGACTGAAATCGTGAACCTGGGAGATGAAGAAAGTGTTAAAGAAACCAGGATCAGTGTCCATCTCACAGAAACTCAGAAAGAAGAGCTCGTCAGTTTGCTTAAGCAGTACATCGATGTATCTGCTTGGTCTTATGATGATATGCCCGGATTGAGCAAATATATTGTTTCTCATAAGTTGCCGATCAATCCAGATTTCAGTCTGATAAAGCAAAAAAGTCGGAAGTTCAAGCCAGATTTGAGTTTGAGAATCAAAGAAGAAGTTACCAAACAGATTCAAGCCAGAGTTGTGGAGATTAATAAATATCCAACTTGGTTAGCCAATATTGTTCCAGTGCCTAAGAAAGATGGTAAAATTAGAATATGTGTTGATTATAGAGATCTCAATAAAGCCAGTCCCAAAGACAATTTTTCGTTGCCGAATATCCACATTCTCATTGACAACTGTGCTAAGCATGAAATGCAATCATTTGTGGATTGTTTTTCGGGTTATCATTAGATTTTGATGGATAAAAAAGATGCTGAAAAAACGGCTTTCATTACACCATGGGGAGTTTATCATTACCGGGTAATGCCATTTGGTCTTAAGAATGCCGGGGCCACATACATGAGAGCCATGACATCTATCTTCCATGATATGATCCATAAGGAGATTGAAGTATATGTGGATGACGTAATCATCAAGTCCCGCAAGAGTTCAGATCACTTGACCTATTTGAGAAAGTTCTTTGATCGGTTGTGTCAATACAACTTGAAGCTGAATCCCGCTAAATGTGCTTTTGGAGTACCCGCTAATAAATTATTGGGTTTCATAGTTAGTAGAAGAGGTATTAAGCTTGATCCTACCAAAGTCTAGGCGATTCAGGATTTACCGCCTCCGAAGACTAAGAAAGAAGTTATGAGTTTCCTTGGAAGATTGAACTATATCATTCGATTCATAGCTCAATCCACGGTGGTTTGCGAGCCCATCTTTAAGTTTTTGAAAAAAGATGCACTAACAGTATGGACCAAAGAGTGTCAAAAAGCTTTCGATACTATCAAAAATTATTTGACAAATCCACCAGTATTGGTACCTTCGCAAGAAGAAAGTCCATTGTTACTATACTTGTCCATCTCAGAGAATGCATTCGGGTGTGTATTAGGACAACATGATGAAACTGGAAAGAAGGAACGCGCGATCTACTATCTTAGCAAGAAGTTTACTCCATATGAGGCTCGGTATACTCTATTGGAAAGAACATGTTGTGCTTTGACTTGGATCACCCAAAAGCTGAGGCATTATTTGTCTTCATATACTACATATCTTATTTCCAAAATGGATCCATTGAAGTACATTTTTCAGAAAGTTATGCCGACTGGAAAATTGGCGAAATGGTAGATGCTTCTGAGCGAGTTTGACATTGTGTATGTTACTCAAAAAGCGGTAAAAGGACAAGCATTGGCTGATCATCTTGCAGAAAATCCAATTGATGAAGAATATGAACCGCTCAAAACATACTTCCCTGACGAAGATGTGTTGTTCATAGGAGAAAACATTTCTGAGTCATACCCTGGTTGAAGAGTATTCTTTGATGGAGCGATGAATTATAATGGAGCTGGAATTGGAGAGGTTTTAATATTGGAGTCCGGCCAACATTACCCCGTGGCGGCTAAACTTTGATTCCATTGCACCAATAATATGGCAGAACACGAGGCTTGCGTTCTTGGCATAATGTTAGCCATAGACATGAATGTCTAAGAGTTTCTGGTAATTGGAGATTCAGACTTGTTAATTCACCAGGTTCAAGGGGAATGTATTGTGAAGAATCCAAAGATTTCGAAAGATAGAGTTTATGCACACTCCAAGGTTGCAAAATGAATTTGTCGATGCTCTTGCCACTATCCCCTCTATGATCAAGCATCCAGATCAGAATTACATCGATCCTTTGGAGATAGATTTAAAGGAACAACCCGCTCATTGTTCGCATGTCGAAGCGGAACCAGAAGGAAAGCCTTGGTATTATGATATAAAGAAGTACCTGGAGACTGGAATTTATCCAGAAGATGCGACATCCAATCAAAAGAAGGCAATACGTTGATTGGCTAACAATTTCTTTCCAAGTGGGGAAATCCTTTATAGGAGGACTCCAGATTTGGGACTCCTCAAGTGCGTAGATTCCATGGAAGCTACAAGACTTCTTGAGGAGGTACATGCTGGAGTCTGTGGACCTCATATGAACGGGCTTACTTTGGCAAAAAAAATCATTCGAGCTGGTTATTTTTGGATGACTATGGAGCATGATTGTTGTAGATTTGTGCAAAAGTGTCATAAATGCCAAGTACATGGTGAATTGATTCGAGTACCCCCTCACGAACTTAATGCTATGGGATCGCCTTGGCCATTCATGGCCTGGGGGATGGATGTCATTGGCCCAATTGAGCCAGCCACCTCTAATGGACATAGATTTATTTTGGTTGCCATTGATTACTTCACCAAATGGGTGGAGGCAAATTCTTATAAATCTGTGATGAAGAAGGTAGTGGCTGATTACGTTCGTAACAACTTGATGTGTCGATTACCTGATTCCATTATTACAGACAATGGTGCAAACCTCAACAATTATTTGATGAAGGAGCTATGTGAGCAATTCAAGATTACTCACTGAAATTCGACTGCTTATCGTCCTCAAATGAATGGAACCGTAGAAGTTGCTAATAAGAACATCAAAAAGATTTTGAGAAAGATTATTCATAATCACAGAGGTTGGCATGAGATGTTACCATATGCTTTGTTGGGATACCAAAAAACCGTCAGAACATCAATCGAAACAACTCCATACTTACTAGTATACGGGACAGAAGCAGTGATACTTGCTAGTGATACTTGCTGAAGTTGAAACACCTTCATTGAGGATCATTCAAAAAGCCAAACTGAGCAATGTTGATTGGGTTCATAATCGGATTGAACACTTAGCCTTAATTGATAAAAAGAGGATGACCGTTGTTTGTCACAGACAATTATATCAAGAGAGGATAATTTGTGCTTTCAATAAAAAAGTGAGATCTCGAACATTTGAAAAAGGATAATTGGTCCTCAAACGCATCTTCCCTCATCAAGATGAGTATAAGGAGAAATTTGCACCAAATTGGCAAGGACCATACATGGTTCGTAAAGTATTATCAGGAGGTGCCTTGATCCTATCAGAGATGGATGGCCAGGAGTGGCCAAAACCAATCAACTCAGATGCTGTCAAGAGATACTACGTCTGAAGATTAGTTTTTCTCTCATCACTTTCCTTGTATTCGTATCATTTGCTTGTAATTGCTTATGTCAAGTTTTTATATCTTTGTATTGAACTACGTCTGTCATGAATTCTCAAAAAATGATCTACGTAGGCGGCCTATGTCGGCCTCAGTCATCTTCTTATTAAAATTTCCTATTTCTTTTATTCCCAAAAGGGGAACTATGTTTGACCTGATTCCTACCTCAATGGGATATGTAGGCGCCACAACGGCTCGGTCATACACCCCATAAAATTTCCATTTCTTTTAATAATGGAAACTGGGGATGAATTTTTTAGAGGAGCTCAAAAATTCTAAAGATCCTTCGTCAGCAAGACAAAATTGAGCATGCATTAGGAAAAGACAACTAGGGCAGAATTTTTGAGAAGATCTCAAAAATTCCGCAAGTCTTCCTACCAAAGACTTGAGAAATGCCAAGACATTTCATTAGGATAGAATTTTTGAGAAGATCTCAAAAATTCTATCAAGTACTATTAGAAGTTCAAAGTTAACGACAAGTAATCTCCAGCGTGATCAGAAGCTCATGAACTCCAATAGCTTAGAAATTCAAAGTCAAACTTCATATTTCCTTAGCTTAAAAGGACTTTTAGATTGGATATATCGAAACTTGAACCGAAGTGTTCACTTAAGCTTTAATGTGGCATGACACTTGGCAGTGACCCTTATCAAATTACTTTTCAAAAATCTATTTTTTCTTAAAACTTTAGACATATATCAAATATTTTGTATAAAATTTAGATCTATCTTATGTCTACCAAGAAGCGGGAAGCTAGAAGTAATCAACCAAAGATAGCAAGAGGAAGAGCAAGCAATCAAAGAAGTCAACACAAATTAGTTCACTTAAAACTAATAAATTTTCTGTGGACGCAGGTTTACAAGGATATCAAGAGATAATCATGTTCAACAAATATGGGAAAGTCAGAATAGCAAAAGTGCCCAAGACTAACATTTTCGTTACGCAGGAAAAGACATTGATATTCATTCGATAAAAGTAGTTAACTTGGTATTTTGAACAACAATTTCTTGTTCATATTTCTCAAAAAAAATAGTAGCCACAACGAAGATACAAGTGGTCAAAGAAAAAATAGGTAAAAGCATCGAGAGGATGGCACTTTAAGATTTACAAATAACATCATATTGAATTTTCCAGCGTCATAGACGTCTGAAGGGCACACATAAGACACATCAAATATCAGAGAGAATTTGAAGTGCAACTTGCCAAAAAGAAAAAATATTCTTTATCACGTTAAAGTCGAAAGAGGCTAACTCTGAAGGATATTTGTAAGTCACATCGATACCAGATACAACGATGTGCATTGCCGAGAGGGCCATCCATATTATATTATCAGAGGTGATAATATCATTGCCAAGAGGGCCATCAATATCATATTACCAAAGGTAGTAATATCATTGCCGAGAGAGCCATCCATAATATATTATCAGAGGTGATAATATCATTGCCAAGAGGGCCATCAGTATCATATTACCAAAGGTAGTATTATCATTGCCGAGAGGGCCACCAATAATATATTATCAGAGGTGATAATATCATTGCCAAGAGGGCCATCAATATTATATTATCAGAGGTGATAATATCATTGCCAAGAGGTCCATCAATATTATATTACCAAAGGTAGTAATATCATTACCGAGAGAGCCATCCATATTATACTATCAGAGGTGGTAATATCATTGCCGAGAGGGCCATCTATTTCATATTATCAAAGATCGTAATATCATTGCTGAGAGAGCCATCAACATTATATTAATAAAGGTTATTATATCATTACCGAGAGGTTCATCCATAAAAAATTGTTGGAAGAGGCGATATTATTGTCGAAAGGGCCACGAACATATAACAACATATCAAGTCATCATATATTGTGTCAAAACTGGACGAGGCTGAAGTTTGATAAGTACATTATAAATCACATCAAACTTTGGATAAGTGCCTTGATTGCTCTACGTCAAAATCGGAGGAGGCTGGCATACCAACGTAGTAAAGACACTACTTTCCTATTTAAATTACAGTTTCTACTAATGAATTTTACCCTAGTCTTTATCGAGAACATCCGAGATGATGCATTCTCAATTAAACAACAGGTGCGGATGTCAACAAAAAGGACGCAACACAACGTGAAACTTTTCTTAGCAATGAACTGGGACATAGTTCGAAGAGGAGTATCAAACTCTTAGGACGCGAGCTGAGGAGCAACTTCCACCACAATCAAACCACACCCCTATCAGAAGGCATATGGGTTTTTCTTTGGGTTTATCGGTTTCAATTTCTCATCCGGAATTTTTTTCGCTCTTACCGGAGGCAACTTTCCAATCTGAGTGACAATATACGAAGAGCTTTGGAACGTATGTTTGTGTAAGTTCTTAATTATGGGTGTGAAGTGCACCACATTCATGGTTTAGAGGTTGGACGCCTCTTTTTCATACTCGACTTACTTGTCACTCTTCCAGAATCAAAGGTTATCTAGCATAATAGATTTCCTCTTCAACCGATCGAGCCGAACTACAAATAGCCTGATTCCTAAGGTTTAAGGATATGTAGGCGAGCTCATTGTTGAAAACTCAGTTGTATGCCGACATTCTCTCTTAAATCTTATTTCCAAGCATTCCGGTCTTTATAATTCGATATCGGAATGAATTTTGAGTTCTTTCAAACTCATACGTTAAATCAAGCGTATCGAACTACAAGTTGCCTGAATTCTCATATTGCCTGAGATATGTAGGAAACTCAATTTCAGGGTTCGGCCATAATTCCTAAAGCCTGTACCAAAACCTCTTTTCTGAAAGATGAAGATGTGGTCGGTCAAAATTGAATTTGTCAATTTCATTTGCCTCAGATTTCATCCATCAATCCAACTCAAACGAAGGACAGTTGTTGACACCCAATTTTTGCCCACCACAATATAAATTAATCATCGAGCTTCTTAAATTCCAAACGATTTGAAATAATTGACTTTATAAAATTCAAAATATTTTTTAAGTTATTTTAAATAGTTTTGTCACTTTTTATAATTTTAAATAATATATATGTTTTATATAATTTTGTATATAATTAGCATAGTTTATGAATATTCAAAAATCGCCTCAAAAAAGATTTTGTTAAATATTTGGTTAAGTAATTTAGTTATATAGTAGTTTATATTTTAAATTATTAATTTATAATTAAGTTAATTATTTTACTTTGTTAAGATTAAGAAGCTTGTTAATTAATTAATATTAATTCATTTTATTTAATCTTTAGTTGGATTCACTAATTGAGTCAAATTGGTTAAATTTTAAAGTTAAGTGGACTAAGTTTGCAATTCATTTGGTCATTTTTCTAATTCAAATATAACCATTTTTGTCCCACTTCTTGGACCTCTTTAGGAAGACCAAGTAGTGGGCCCTCTTCTTTCAATTTTCCAGCAGCACACTTCTCCAATTCAATTTTCCCAGCCCATTCCCAATCATAATAAAAACCGGCCCATCTTAATGCTAAAATCCAATTCCAACAATTCCTCACAACAATGCATTATACAATCAGCATTCCAATACCAAAATCGACCCCACCCCATATGTTTTCTTCTTCTTCCAAACAAATCCAACTAATAATTTAAAGACCCACCAACAATATCAATACAAATAGCAGTACCCGACCCCACCCCATATGTTTTCTTCTTCTTCTTCCTTGCAAATTCGGAAAATCCCAACAAAACCGTAAAGGTCAACACCTGCAGCAGCCGCATCACATCTCTTTTTCCCATTTTTCAGGGATTTCCAAATCTCTTCCACTGATTGCCTTTGAAAAAAGGGAAGAAGTTCAAAAGATTTCGAATTTTTGCTGAACTTTTTCCCCCCTAAATCGACCCCAAATTTCCTCTATATAAACCTCCATTTTTCTTTAGTGTTGGGGTGGGGAAAAGAGAGGAGGATTACGGAAAGTGGGAGACAAGAGATTTTACGTTCTAAAAAATAGAAGTTTATTTTTAAATTGAGAGGACGAAAACTCGATAGCTATTTTTTTTCTGTATTGATTCTCTTCTTGCTCTAGTTAAGGTCACGTGGTGGTGAAATAGTTCGTTTCAACTCGTCGTCTCAAGCTCGCTGCCCATAACCAGGTAATCTTCTTTCGCTATCTCTTTAAATTCCCTATTTTGCTTTCTGTTCGTTTTAAGTATTTTAGTTGTTTGCATTTAGTCACTGCTTAACATGTAGATTGATGGGTAAATGCCATATAACTTTCTTTTCTTCTTTTTTTAGACTTTTCTAGCTCATATTTATTTCGTGTTGTTTGTTAGAATTCAGCTTTTGAGTGTTGCATTTTTAGTTTCGTTTCCTGCATTCTGTTTGCTCAAGGTGCTTCCAGATTTTTATGAACTTGTTGATACCTCGTAAATGTTGAAACAATTTTTTTTAAAAATATTTTGGCTAAACTTTGAACTTGTGGACTCCTGCTCCATTCTATTTGTTTGAATCAGTAGACCTTTAAACTCATGTTTGCTCCCTTCCTTGTGAGTCCATTGTTCCGTGGATAACATGATTTTTGTTATTCTATTACATTGCTTTAGATTCATACATGCATTTGACTACATTACTTTATTATCATTATTTTTCTTTTGACAAAAAAGTAAAAAGTAAAGTTAAGTGTCAATCATTGGTAGTGAGAAATAACATTTGTATTGTTTTGTCTGCTACTGCCAAAGAGTGTTCTTCCATGATATGTGTTAATTGTCAAGATAATAGTTTAGTCACATGATTTTAAGTGTTACTTGTATAACAATGAGAGTTTAGGAGTTCAGAAATTTATTCAATTTAAATAAGAATTAGAGTAATTGTGAAGTCGGCTATAATAATTCTTATTATTTTTTACTATTATTATTATTTTTAAAACATTCCTTCTTAAATTGATAGTTTAGTCATTGTTGGGTTCCATTTATTTATTTAGAAAGACTTGCATTTTTTTTCTTTATTTATTTGCATTTTTGAGTCTAGCATGCCACTAACCATTTAGTTGAAGATTGGAATTTAATATGTCATATGTTCAACTTTCCTTGAATTTTAATTCTACTATAAGTTAAGTATTAATTTTTCTTCCATGTTTACCTTGCATGAACCCCTCCTTGGTTTGAGTCCATTCGACTCCCTTCTATCTCTTCCCTTTGCATTTCGGATGTGCTATGGAGTCCCGAACTCAGCACTATCGAGTTGAACTCATTATTTCAAGAAATTGGAGGCTGAAACAGGTCTCGGAAAGCAAAAAAATGGGTTGTATATATTCGATATACACTAATATACATTAGGGGTATACAAAAATGGGAATTGAGCCAAAAGCCCAAATCAACAACGAGTTTGGCCCAAAAAAGGCCCAAATTTATCTTCTCTTTTATTCTCCTAGATTATTTAATTGTGATTACTTATTGTTAGTTTTTTTTTATTAACTATAACTTTAAATAACTTAATTGAACTCCCCAAATGATGAAGTATTTTCTTTGTGTTGGTTTACTTTAATAAATTTTATTTTATCAACTCTTGCACCCTTATTTACTTATTCAAATGTTTTCTATTCAAAACTTTCACTTACTTTTAACTAGTTTAAACTGATTTCTTGGTTTATCGACTAAATTAGTTCAAATTATTATGAGTCAAATAAATTTCAATTAATCTAGTTTTATTAAAATTTTAATCACTTTCATTCAATTCATATGTTTCATTTAAGTCCCTTTCCCTATAAAATAAAATAAAATGTATCATTTATTTAATTTATTTTCTCAAGTTAATCGAACATTGTAAATAAATATTATTATTTATATATATTGAATCATTTTCCTAAAAAGAAATAGTCCAAAAAATATTTAACCTAAGTCATAGGATAACCGCGTGTTAGCGGGCGCTTCAAATGTCTTAAAAATCTTCTTGAAGCGTAAATAAGAACCTCTTACTCAATTTCTCTAAATTTTTAAGGACTTAATCTGTTAGAGTCTTTTCAAATTAAGTTTTCTTAATTTCTTCAAAAAATTCAGTGGCGACTCTTTCTAAGTATTTTTCTCAAATTATTTTATACTTAGAGCATTTCAAAAAGTGATTTTTCTAAAGTACAGTAAAATTACGGCATAACACTTCTCCCCTACACCCTTAGACTTGAATTATGCATAAAGTATGCATGCATGTTTATGGTAAGCTTGTTGTGTAGATTGAAAGGTCATGCTCATGAACACATTATTGTTAAGATGTGAAATGTTTACTCACATGTTGGTGTTTCAAAGGGTGAAAGGACATTCTCACCAAATGAACCTTTGAGATCTTATGATATTATGTTGTCTTGAATGCCTAGTGCATTCAATTATGAATATGAATCTAAGTAAAGACTTAACATAACTCTTAAAGGGAATTATCCTTAGCACCGAGCGGATATGATTATCAGATGGGTTCCTTCACGCTAGTAGTTGGGTTCCCAATATGGTTATCTCATGAGATGGAAACCTCCACGTTAGTAGTCAAGGTTTCTAGAAGCAATCTCCTTATCCAATAACTATGTGCCCACATAGGTCTTAGCTAGTGGATCCACGTAGAAGCTATTATGAAATTTCTACCTTAGGCAAGTAGGACACCTCTTTTCGATGTGGGGGTAGAACACCAGATTCCATGTAGCTCACATGGTCTATGTCGGTTAATGCTATTCTTCCTTATATGATATGAATATGAACTATGGTAAAAACATGGACTTTAATTGTGATTTCTTGAGAGGTACTACTTAGTATGAGTGGGGGTATGGGACATCACTCATGCATTGCACAAGTAGACTTTAAGAGGGGTTATGGTGAGGTTCTCGTATATTATGATGACTTATGAATTATGTATGAAAGGTATGTATGAATGTTAAGGTTGACTTCATTTGTTATAAGTTATGAACATGAATGTTTCCTCTCTTATGTATGTTGGTTTTGACTATGGTAAAGTATGATATGTATGTTGTTGGTGGCCTAAATGTGATACTTAGTATTTGGTAGGGTTATGTGATCTTACCTTTGCATTGCACTAGTGTGGCTTTGGGTTGCTTATATGTTGGTTTGGCTTATATTTCTTCATAAATGTGCATAATGACTTTTAAACTTGAAAAGACATGATTTCAACTAATTGTCCCTTTTGAGCATGTTAAGTATTTTTGTGCATGTCTTCCATAATTAGTACAATTATTTGTGCTAACTCATATTTTCTACTTTACTATGAGTATGAGTGTAGGTTCCGGTCGCTGAGACTACTACTACGTCTTCAAGTGAAGCTTGGGTCGACTATTCCCTAGGCTTGGTAAGTCCTCTAGTTCGAGGACAAGACATTATTGCTTTTAGTTCTATTGTACTTAGTACTTTGAGACTTTATTATTGTAAGGGCTTGACCCTGTTTGTACTCTTTGTGTACTAGATGGTGATTGAGACAAGGTTTAGACACTATTTTCATATATGTAAACGAAATTGACTTTGATTGTAAAAGGTTTAAATTTTCCGTAATTTTTCTATGTCTTTATGTTATGATGATTCTAAGGGCTTGTACGAGACCCCTTCGGGGTCAAGTATGCCGTGTCATGTATATGGGGTACCCTTGGGTCGTGACAAACTTGGTATCAGAGCATAAGGTTTTTGGGATGATTTTTAGGATGATGTCTCATGAACCACGTCTAGTAGAGTCTTGCTCATGAGTGTGAAGCGCGCCACACTTATGAATGAGAGGCTGTAAGTTGTTTAGGAACTTTAACTTCTTCATTACTCTTTAGTTGTGCCTTAGAGGTTTTACTTTATGAAGTCCTTATTCCTAACCCTTTTCTTGTGTATATAGTAAAATGAATACATGAAGGGTGAATGCAAGGAGGATGGAAGAGGGGAATGTGAATGAGGGAGTTCCTCCCCAAGCTCCCCAAAATCCTCAAGCTTTTAATGATGAAGGGGCTATGACCAATGTGGAGATAAGGGCGGTTCTTCAAACATTGATTCATGCTTTAACGACTCAAGTCACTAGAGATGCTAAGGTGCAAGTGAATCCCAATGCAAGTACAACTGCTTCAAGGATAAGGGAATTCACAAGAATGAATCCCCCTACATTCTATGGCTCCAAAGTGGATGAGGACCCATAAGGGTTCATTGGTGAAGTGTTTAAAGTGCTTGATGCTATGGGTGTGTCTCCACAAGAGAAGGCGGAACTAGCCGCCTATTAAAGGATGTGGCTCAAGTGTGGTATGAGCAATGGAAGGATGAGAGAGCCCTAATGGCGGGCCCGTTAGATTGGGGAGTGTTCAAGTTGGCCTTCCTTGATAGGTTTTTCCCCCTACAGTTGAGGGAGAGAAAATGCAAGAATTTATTAACCTTCGCCAATGAGGTATGAGTGTTAAGGAATACGGCCTTAAGTTCACACAATTGTCTAAATACATTCCAACCTTGGTGGCGGATTCTAGGGCCAAGATGAACAAGTTCGTTATGGGGATATCCGACCTAGTGGTGAATGAATGTCGTTTGGCGATGATCATTCCAAGCATGAACATCTCACGTCTTATGGTTTATTTCGAACAAATTGAGGAACAAAATCTCAAGCAAGTGAAGAGAGAAGTGAGGAGGGCAAGGACCGATGATAGGAATTCTTCCAAGGGTAAATTTGAGGTTCAAGGCAAACCAAGATTCAAGAACAAGTTTTCCAACCAAGGCTCCTCTAGAACTCCTAAGGTCAATAAAGAGAGGGTATCCACCCCTAAGCCTCAAGGTAGTAGTGGTGGAGCTTCTTATTTTTATAGACCTACTTGTTTAAAATTTGGCAAGAAGCATGATGGCAAGTGCCTTGTTGGCATGGATGGGTGTTTTAGTTGTGGGAAGAGTGGTCACGTGAAGTGAGATTGTCCCATGCCAAGGGCTCAAGGAAGAGAGGGCAAGCAAGTCCGTCCTAGTGGTTCTAATTCCAATGCTCCCAAGAAGAATCACTTCTATGCTCTCCAATCTAGAAGTGATCATGAGGGTTTTCCAGACGTTGTTACCGGTATGTTGCAAATATTTTCCATTGATGTTTATGCATTATTAGACCCCGGTGCCACTTTATCTTTTGTTACCCCTTTAGTGGCTATGAAATTTGATGTATCCCCTAAAAAGTTAGAGGAACCTTTTTTTGTTTCCACCCCGGTTGGTGACTCGGTTGTAGCTAAAAGAGTTTATAGGAGTTTTCCTATTGCTTTGTCTCATAAAGTCACTTTGGTCGATTTGGCAGAATTAGATATGTTTGATTTTGATGTCATCTTGGGGATGGATTGGTTGCATGCTTGTTTTGCGTCCATTGATTGTAGAACTCGGGTAGTAAAGTTTCAATTTCCTAATGAGCCCATATTAGAATGGAAGGGAGGAAACTCTATCCCTAGAGGTCATTTTGTTTCATGTCTAAAATCTAGGAAAATGATTTCCAAGGGATGTGTTTATCACATTGTTAGGGTCATGGACATGAAAGACTCCTTCTTTAGAGTAGGTCCCCGTAGTAAGGGAATTTCCAAAAGTCTTTCCCGATGACTTGCCTAGCATTTCTCCCGAACGGGAAATATACTTCGGCATTGATCTTTTGCCCGATACTCAACCCATATCAATTTCTCCTTATCGGATGGCTCCGACCGAATTGAAAGAATTAAAGGATTTGCTAGACAAGAGTTTTATTCAACCAAGCATATCTTCATGGGGTGCCTCGGTATTGTTTATAAAGAAGAGAAATGGGTCACTTAGGATGTGTATTGATTATCGTCAATTGAACAAGGTCACTATAAAGAATAAGTATCCTCTCCCAAGAATTGATGATTTGTTTGACCAACTCCAAGGGGCGAGTTACTTTTTGAAGATTGACCTAAGGTCAGGCTACCACTAACTTAGGGTGAGGGGGATTGACATTCCTAAGACGGCCTTCCGAACAAGATATGGTCACTACGAATTCCTAGTCATGTCTTTTGGTCTAACGAATTCCCCAGCAACATTCATGGATCTATGGAATAGGGTATTTAGGCAATATCTTGATTCGTTGTAATCGTCTTTATTGATGACATTTTGATCTATTCGAGGAGTGAGGGTGATCATATGAAGCATTTGAGAATTGTATTGCAGGTCCTTTAAAACCACCAATTATATGCTAAATTTAGTAAGTGTGAGTTTTGGCTAAGGTCGGTTGCTTTCCTTGGTCACATTGTATCAAGCAGGGGTATTGAGGTTGATCCTAAGAAGACAGATGCGGTCAAGAGTTGGCCTAGACCTTTATCTTCTACCGATATTGTGAGCTTTTTGGGTTTGACCAGTTATTATAGTAGATTTGTTAAGGGCTTTTCCTCAATTTCTTCTCCATTGACGGCTTTAACTCAAAAGAAAGCCAAGTTTGAGTGGATGGAGGCTTGTGAGAAAAGCATCCAAGAGTTGAAAAATAGACTTACCTCCGCTCCGGTGTTGACCTTACCGGTACCGAGGGATTTGTGGTATATTGTGATGCTTCTCGAGTAGGTTTGGGGTGTGTCCTTATGCAACATGGTAAAATAATTGCCTATGCTTCAAGGCAACTCAAGGTTCATGAGAAGAATTATCCGACTCATGACCTTGAATTAGCAGTGGTGGTGTTTGCTTTGAAAATATGGAGACATTACTTATATGGGGTCCATGTAGATGTGTTTACCGACCACAAGAGTCTCTAATATGTGTTTAGCCAAAAAGACTTGAATCTCCGACAAAGAAGGTGGCTAGAGCTTTTAAAGGATTATGACATGAGTGTCCTTTACCACCCCGACAAAGCTAATGTAGTTACGGATGCCCTAAGTAGATTGTCCATGGGTAGTGTGGCTAATGTAGAAGATGAGAAAAAGGAATTGGTTCATGATGTGCATAGGTTGGCCCGGTTAGGTGTCCAACTAGTGGATTCCACCAAGGGTGGGTTTATGGTCCACCTTAGTTCCGAATCGTCCTTCGTTGTTGATGTAAAGTCTAAGCAACACCTTGATCCTATTTTGATGGAGTTGAAAAAATTGCTTCTCAACAAGTCCATTGAGGCTTTCTCCCAAGGGGGAGATGGGGTGCTTAGGTACCAAGGTAGATTATGTGTTCCAGATGTAGATGGCTTAAGGGAGAAAATTTTAGAAGAGGCACATGGTTTGCGGTATTCTATTCATCCGGGAGCCACCAAGATGTATCGTAATTTACGAGAAGTCTATTGGTGAAATGACATGAAAAATGATATAGCGGGTTTGTGGCCAAATGTCCGAATTGTCAACAAGTCAAGGTTGAACATAAAAAATCGGGAGGTTTGTCCCAAGATATTGAAATTCCCACTTGGAAGTATGAGGATGTAAATATGGACTTTGTGTGGGGTTGCCTCGTACTCGAAGGCAACATGATTCTATTTTGGTCATTGTTGATAGAATGACAAAATTCGCCCACTTTACTCCGGTCAAGACTTCATTTTTGGTGGAAGATTATACCAAGTTGTACATTAATGAGATAGTGAAGTTGCATGGGGTTGCCTTATCTATCATATCGGATAGGGGTACCCAATTTAATTCACACTTTTGGAAGGCATTCCAAAAAGAGCTTGGTACCAATGTTAAACTTAGTACCGCTTTTCACCCTCAAACGGATGGTCAAGCGGAACGGACCATTCAAACTCTAGAGGACATGTTGAGGGCATGTGTGATAGATTTCAAGGGTAGTTGGGATGACCATCTCCCTTTGATTGAATTTGCCTACAACAATAGCTACCACTCAAGCATTGCCATGGCTCCGTTTGGAGCACTATATGGTAGGAGGTGTAGATCACCGGTGGGTTGATTTGAGGTAGGTCAAATACTCTAATTGGTCCCAAACTAGTTTATGATGTCATTGAAAAAGTTCGACTCATTAGAGAGAAGTTGAAGACGGCCCAAAGTCGGCAAAAGTCTTATGCCGATGTTAGAAAGAGGGAGCTAGAATTTGAGATTTGTGATTGGGTCTACTTGAAAATATCACCTATGAAAGGTGTGATGAGGTTTTGTAAGAAGGGGAAACTTAGTCCCTGGTATGTGGGCCCATATCAAATCTTGAAGCATATTGGGAAGAGCGCTTATAAATTAGACTTGCCAAATGAATTGGCTCCGGTTCACCCGGTGTTTCATGTGTCCATGTTTAAGAAGTGTATTGGTGATTTGGTATCCATCATTCCTTTAGAGGGTTTAGGAGTTGATGAAAGTCTTTCTTATAAAGAGGTTTCAGTAGAGATTTTGGACCGACAAGTTAAGAGGTTGAGAAACAAGGAAGTAGCTTCTGTTAAGGTTCTATGGAGGAATCACTTAGTTAAGGGCTACATGGGAGGCCGAGGCTGATATGAAGTCACGTTATCCTCATCTTTTTCCTCCTACTTCTATTCAAACTTGAGGTAAGTAGTTTCTTTTAAGTTTTAAGGTGTTTTTGGAGTCATGTGTATTGTATGAGTTTTCCATGATTTCCTTATATTGTGCATGTTCTTGATGCAATTCATGTTAGGTAAAATTGAGCTTTCATGAATTATATGCTTCTCATGTTGAATTGTATTTTAGTCTGATGATTGAATTTTGACTTCATGAGGTGAAATGATGAACATGCTTAGTTATGATGAAATGACATGTTGGCTCTATATTGTTGTGTTGAGCTTGCTTTAGTTGGAGAAGGTAGTTCCTCCTATGTTTATGTGAATTGATGAGTTTCATGCATAATGAGTTTGGAGATGTAGTTCCTACTTCTTGTGTTGCATTGAGCATGTTGATGTGGAGTTGATGTTTCCTCCTATGGTTTGTACATAATATTGATATGTCATCTAGGATGGGCTGCTAGTCTTGAGTCGTTGTTTCCCTAAAACTGTTTAAAGTGTATTCGAGGATGAATGTTCCTAAGGGGGAGATATTGTAACGACCCAGAAAATTAGAAGGTTGAACTAGAGCCTAAACGTAAGGTGAAAATTGTAAAATGACTTCCCGAGTAGTAGTAAATCATTTAAGGTAGAAATAAAGTTAATTGAGTTTAGGCATAAGGGGCAAGTGCCAAGCAAAAGGGACAAGCCAAGGCCAAAGGCCAAGGCTGCCCCAAACATGAAGACACTGCCTCAAGCTCCACGGCCACCACCACGGCTAGTGGTCATGACCACGACCAGTGGGAGGCTTCGTGGAGTTACCTTGGCCAAAGGAGGGAAGCCTCCAAGTGTCTTAGACACTGCCTCAACCTCCATGGAAGGGACCACAGCTCGTGGTCTTGCCCATGGCTCGTGAAGCCCTCCGTGAAGAGGACTTGGGCGTGGTGGCTTGAAGGCATAAAGTAGCTTAGCTACTGCCTCACACTTCACGAGCAGGACCATGGAACGTGGTCCACTTCACGGCTCGTGAAGGTGCTCGTGAAGAAGACTTACGCAAATAAGTCTTGTGCTCCAAGGACGAGGCTTCTGCCTCAACTCCACGGACAGGACCACGGGTCATGGTCCTCACCAGGGCTCGTGGAGTGAGTCGTGAAACCTGGACGGGGGTCAATCAATGAAAGTCTTTAGGGTCATTTCCTTTTTAGTCCAATTTAAGTGGGGGTATTTATATTTTTAGGGGTAGTTTATATATTGTTTTTAAGTCAAATTTCACAAGACTTGGTCATTATTCACAAACACCCAAAATGAAATCAAAACTCCCTCCTCTATAAAAAATTCTCTCTCTAGACTCAAGAAGAAGAAGAAGCCATTGGAGCTAGGGTTGCTAGATTTTCAAGGTTCTTCCCCAAAGTTCTTGGAGTTTTCTTAGATAAGGTATGAATGCTCTTCATACTTGGGCAGCTATCACCCAAGGAGCCCCTTCAAAATTATTTTCAAGACTTCAATCCCCCAATATATAGGGTTTTCAATTCATATC